>NC_138188.1:42639376-42939376 GCF_964194105.1 Spermophilus citellus
CATCTAGGAGTTTCATAGCTAGAGAGAAGTTAATGGCTGGTTTCAAATCTTCAAAGGACAGGCTGACTCTCTTGTTAGGTATTAATACAGCTGGTAACTTGAAACTGAAGCCACTGCTCATTTATTATTTTGAAAATGCTATAGTGTTTAAGACTCATACCAAACCTATTCTGCCTGTGCTTTCTAAATGGGATCATAAAGCCTGATGGACAGCAAATCCTTTTACAGCAAAGTTTACTGGACTAGGTTAAGCCCACTGTTGAGACCTGCTCCTCAGGAAAATAAAAAAAGTTTCATTTCAAAATATTGCCATCCATGGACAAGGAGCTGGTTGGTGAAAAGCTCTGATGGAGATGTACGAGATTAATGTTGTTTTCAGGCGGACTAACGACATTCATTTTGCAGCCCATGGATCAAGAAGTAATTTTGACTTCCATGCTTTATAATTTTAAGAAATATATTTTGTAAGGCTATAGCTGCTACAGACAGTGGTTCTTCTGATGTGTCTGCTCAAAGTTACTTGAAAACCTTTTGGAGAGGATTCATCATTCTAGATTTCATTAGAAACATCCGTCCATGGGGCTAGAGATGTAGCTCAGTGATATAGCACTTGCCTAGCATGCATGAGGCCCAAGGTTTTATCCCTCACATAGCAAAGAAAAAAAGGAAAAAGAAAAAAATCTGTGATTCATGACAGGAGTTTAAAATATCAACACTAACAGAGGTTTAAAAGAAGTTGGTTCTCCTTGGTAAAGGTGCCAAACACATACATTGGAGAAAAGACAGCCTTTTGAAAAATGGTGCTGGGAAAACTGGTTGTCTACATGTAGAAGAATGAAACTTGACCATTATCTCTCACTCTGCACAAAAAACCACTCAATATAGAACAAGATCTAGGAATTAGAATAGAAAATATACAACTCCTAGAAGAAAACATGGAACAATACTTTAGCATCAAGGTTCAGGAAACAACTTTCTCCCTAGGATCCACAAAGCTCAGGAAATAATGTCAAGAGTTAAGAAAGAGGATGCATCAAATGAAAAAGCTTCTGCACAGCAAAGAAAACAATTAATAATGTGAAGAGAGAAAATCTTTGCTAGCTACTCTTTTGACAGAGGATTATTACCTAAAATATATAAAGAAAATGAAAAACATTAAAGCAAAAAACCCAATTAATAAATAGCAAAATGAATTAAATAGACACTTCCCAAAAGAAGAAATATGTTTTCTATATTTGGCCAACAAATATATGAAAAAAAAAAGTTCTCAACTTAGCAATTAGAGAAATGCAAATCAAAACTACACTGAGATTTTATCTCATACCAATCAGAATGGCAATCATAAAAAGTAAAATATAATAATAAATGCTGGAGAAGATGTGCAGAAAAAAAGAACCCATTTACACTGTTGGTGGGATTGTAAACTATACAACAACTATGAAAATCAGTATGAAGTTTCCTTAAAAGACCAGTCATGGACCCAGCTAAACTACTCTTCAGTATTCATCCTAAAGAATGAAAGTCATCATACTATAGTGATCCATGTGTACCCATGTTTATAGCAGCAGAATCCACAATAGCTAAACTATGCACCTGGCCTTTGTGTCCATCAATGGATGAATGGATAAAAAGAATGTGATTTATACAAACAATGCAGTTTAATTTAGCCATAAGGAAACATGAAATTATTTCATTTGCAGGTAAATGGATGGAAATAGTGAACATATTAAGGGAAAGTCAGAAGTCAAACTCAGAAAGTCAAGGGTCATATGTATTCTCTCTTATGTGGAAGCTAGAGAGGAAAAAGGAAAAGAAAGATGGGGGAAGATCTCATGAAAGTCAAAGGGAGATCAGTAGAGGAAAGGGACCAAGGGGTGAGAGGCCAGGAAGGAGGGCAGAAGTGCTGGGGAGTGATATTGGCCAAATGATATTGTTACATTGTGTGCATCTATCAAAATGTAACAACAAACCCCACCATTATGTATAACTGTAATGCACCAATCATACTCTGAAAACAAAAAAAGAAGTTGTGTCTGTCATGGATGACTTCCGTGGGTGAAGTAACCGCAAAAGTGGTAAAATAGCAAAAGAACTAGAGTTACAAGTGAAGCTTGAAGATGGGACTTAATTGCGCCAATATTTATTTTAACAAATGAGGAATTGTGTCTATAGATGAGCCAAGAAACCCATTTCTTGAGATGGAGTCTATTCTTGGTGAAAATTGTTGAAACAACAACACAGAATTTCAACACATAAGCCTCAAGGATTACACAACAGCAGGGTTTGAGAACATTGACTCCAATTTGGAAAGAAGTTTTAAGGAGCACAAAATGTTATCCAATAGTACTGCATGCTACACAGAAATCTTCCATGAAAGAGTCAGTGATGCAGCAAACTTCATTGTCCTAAGAAATCGCCACAGACACCCAACCTTAAGCAAGCATTACTCTGATCAAGCACTAGTCTTCAGCCATCAGCACCAAGGTAAGACCCTCCTCCCACAAAAAGATTGCAACTTGCTGAAGGCTCAGATGATCACTAGCACTTTTAGCAATAAAAATGTTTTAATTAAAGTATGCACATTTTTTAGCCATAATTCTACTGCAGACTTAATAGACTACAGTATATTGTAAACGTAAATTTCATGTGCATTGGGAAACACTACATCATCAGCGCCCAAGTGCACAGATATTTTTTTAAAAATAATAGTAATACTGCCTGGACTTCACCCAGATCAATTAAATGAGAATACTGGAGCAGAGGGAGGTTTGGTACTTTTAAAACCACATCCAGGTAATTGTATTATGCATCTAGGTTAAGAATATTTATCAATGTCTATGACCAATTTGTAAATAGAATGAAAATAAAATGCAAATTTATTCTTACATACATTAAACATATATATACAGAAATAAATCCTATAGATCAGTCATTGAAGTTGGTATTCATGTGCCTAAATGTCATTCCCCAAAATGCCCTTAAAATTTCTTAACACAATCATTGTGGAGAACTTGGCCTGGCTTAGATATCTCCCTGTGTTATGGTTTTTACTGTCTGCCCTCCCAAGTTCACGTGCTGGACCTCAATGGCCAATGCAATGACATTAGAAGGTGTAGCCTTTAACAGATCACTTAGGCCATGGGGGCCCTCCACTATGGGTGGGATTGCGGCCTTTTTGAGAGAGGCTTCATCTCACTGGCTGGGAAACAAGAAGAAGGATTGCAAGTTCAAAGCCAGCCTCAGCGACTTAGCATAGACGTGTCTCAAAATTTAGAAAAATAATAAAAGGCTTGTGATGTGGCTCAGTGGCTAAGTGCCCATGGGTTTAATCCCCATACTGAAAAATAATAAATAAATAAATGAGGCTTCAGGCAGCATTGGCTAGCTTGCCCCCTGCATTCTGTCTTCTTCCAGGTACGGAAACAACATTCTTCTGTCTGCAGCATTCAGCAAGTAGTTCCTCACTAACCATGGAATGCCAGCCCTGTGATCTCAGTCTTCCCAGGTTCCAAAACTGTAAGAAAATAGCTCTTTATAAATCCCTAATCTTAAGTATTTTGTTATAGCATCACAAAACGTACTGTTTCTAAAACCCTTCGAAGACCTAAAAGAATTGTTCTGGAAAACTTGGCCCTGTGACTCAGACATTAACCACAGACCATGTTACTATGATTTAAAAATATTTAAAAATTCACACTGATTTCTCCATCAAAAGGAAGAAAAGGAAAGTTTTCCTTACATTGTAAATGTTTAATTTTACAATCTCTGAGCTGGTCAAAGAATGTTGGCTTCTATATCAAACATAGTGTTCTTTCTCTCCTTTTCATTTGTAAAACAAAGATGTATTAAGATTTTCACATATAGAAATATTTGCAGGTGGGCTGGGGATGTGGCTCAAGCAGTAGCGCGCTCGCCTGGCATGCGTGCGGCCCGGGTTCGATCCTCAGCACCACATACCAACAAAGATGTTGTGTCCGCCGAGAACTAAAAAATAAAAATATTAAAAATTCTCTCTCTCTCTCTCTCTCTCTCTCTCTCTCCTCTCTCACTCTCTCTTTAAAAAAAAAAGAAATATTTGCAGGTCATGTTTTTCTTTACCTATGTCATCATACATTTAAATTGATTTTCAAGTGCTAAGCAAAAACAGTCTTTCATTTATTTTTCATGTTAGTTTCAGTCTACTAGAAGACTGACTTTATTACAAGCTATTTAACAGTATTATTTATTTTCATTTGAGGTTTGTTTCGTTTTGTTTCTGAAGTGGAACCTGTGGTGGTTGGCTGCCCAGACCCACCAGCCTTTGGAGGAAACTACCAGCATGCTCTATAATAGGTGCCTCCACTTTCTTATCAGCAGCTAATTGGATATTGGCAATAGCTGATGGTCTATAGCCAAGAGGGACATATAATATTACATAGAAATAAAACATTCAATCAAAAACATGTCTTAAGAGGTTGAATTGTGTGTGTGTGTGTGTGTGTGTGTGTGTGTGTGTATGTATGCGCTCACATGCAGTCATCCCTCAGTAGCCATGAAAGGTGATCCACGGCTCCCCACAGATATCAAACAATGCAGATGCTCAAATCCCTAATATAAAATGGCACAGTGTTTACACATAACCTACACAATCTTTCTCTATGCTTTAAATCATCTGTAGGTTACTTACAATATGTAATGCAAAGTAAGAACTATCTAAGTAGTTGTTAGACTGTTAATTGGGAAATAATGAAACAAAGTCTATACATGTTCAGTAGATCATTATCCAAATATTTTCAGTCCATTTTCAGTTACAAAGCTCATGGATATGAAAGACCAATTGTACATGTAAATACAATTTTAAGTCATCAAACTTTTTGTTAGTACATAAACTAACCACACACTGAGAACTTGAAAATTAGAGAAGAAATACTGCTTGCTGAGAATTATACCTATCATCAGCCTATAATGGAATAGAAGGCAAATATGCAACTACCATATATGGAAGTAATACCTTACAGACTAGAATAATTTGACTCCAGCCTTATTGAAATTATTAATATTTATAGCAAGGACATTTTCAACAGAAGAAATACAGTCAACATTAGAGGAGCTGAAGAGGTGGGTGTACTAACCCAACATTAATTTAAAACAGCATAAATTTATTATTATCTTGCAATTCTAAAGGGTAGATGTTCAGGACAGGCTTACCAGGACAGATTCAAGGTACTAGCAGGGTCCGTTCTTTACTGGAGGTTCTAGAATGGAATCCATTCACTCCTTGCTTGTATATGCAGATGGCAGAATTTAGTTCCTTATGACGTGATGGTAGGACAGAGGTCCTTGGTTTCTTACTGGCTGCCAGCTGAGGGCCATTTCCAGCCCATGGAAGCCGCCTGTATTCCTTGGCTCGCGGGTCCCTCCTTCCATCTTCATCTAAAAATATCAGGTTGAGTCCTTACATCATAACTTTTTGACCTACACTTCTGCCTAAATTTTCCACTTTTAAGGCTCATACAATTACATTGGGTACATGCGAATAATCTAAGATAATTTTCCCATCACAAGACCAGCTAATTAACAGATTTAATTCCATCTGCTGGCTTGTTCCCCTGTTGCCATATAACAGAGCATATTCACCACCACATAATACTAGGATGCAAGACTGCATCTTGCAGGGAATGTGGTGACTTGGCCTACTTTACCGGACAAGTGATTTTTAAAATGAATACTTAAGTTTCCTTTTCATTAGGCCATCTTCTAATAAACAGGCTTTGAGTGATTTTACATACTCAAAAGTATGCTGGCCCTGATGTTTTGTTCTTCTGCACTTCTGTATATTTCTTTGTGAATTAATAAATTGTCACGCACCACTAAGAGACAGATCAACACTTAGTATGCTAACTAATGGGCAGTCAGGTTGCGGATGACACAGGGCTTAATACTTACCAACCTCCACAGCAGGATTTCTCAAACTTAAAATGTAAACAGAAATCACCTGGCACTGCTTTTGTTGTTATTGTTGCTGCAGCTGCTGCTCTATAGCAATGCAAGCATCTAAGACCGTTTTTGTCAAAGAGAAGTCTTTAGTCCTGAAGTTTGTCAGAAATGTAGAATGTTAGGCCTTACTGCAGATTGACTGTTTATATTTAACCCGAAAGATGTTTTGCACAGTAATAATCAAGAAGCACTGTTCTAAAACCAGAGGTTGTTAAAGGACCAGCAGCATTGACATCTTCTAAAACCTTGTTAAAAATACAAGTTTACAATCCCTAGTGCAAATCCAAGGAATATGGAAGTAGGACCTGGTAATCTATGTGTTAATCCACTCAATGATTCTGGTGCAAGCTGAAGTTTGGACACACTGCTGTAGGCTCCCAAACTTGCTTCACGTTAAAATCACCAGGAGAGTTTAAAAATTTCCCAGTAGCCCTGTTATATCTTACAAATTAAATCACAAAATTGGGAGATGGGAGATGGACAACAAGAAAGATGGGAGTCTTCAAAGATTCACAGGTGTTTCTGAATGAAAGTGAAATTTTGCAACCAACAGATGATAATAAATTCACCACTGTACATGGCAACTCCAGCAGTTTTTCTATGTTCTTTGCACATTGGAATCATTTTGGTGATGCCAGGATTCCATTCCTGGTGCTGGTTTAATACTTTGGGGAATTAGGAGCATTTTCTTCCTTTAAATTTTTTTAACTACAAAAATCTATTTTTGGTACACTGTTCTGTGGGTCTTCATGAAAGTATGGAGCCATATTTCTAACCACAGAGTCATGTACAGAAAAGTTCAATTATCCCTACAACCTCCTCCTACTTACCTTTTTGGTCAAACTCTCCTCCAGCCTCCCTACCTTCTGAGTTTTCTTTTGGTATTTTAGTAAGAATAATTCTGCCTTGTCTTATTTAGCAGATGCTTTCTTCCTCTTTGTTTACTGATGAACCAATCAAAGGCATTCTTTGCTTCTATTACAGACAGTCTTGTAACTAGTATTCTATTTTATCTTATATTTTACTTTCCCTCTCTTCTGAAAGTTCACATCTCAAACTGCAAGTAATCCCACTGTCTGCTAGAGGATTTAATATGCTACACATTGATATTTTAGATTATCTGTCAGATAGTTTCTCTATCTGTGTCATGCCTAACAATGCTAATAATGATTGTTTTGTTTCCTAGCAGTGTGTGATTTTTCTCCTTGCCTTTTGTACACTTCATAATTTTTTGGTTAAAAATAGCCAGATTTGTAAGACAGGATAGCCTGATGTAAAAAGTTTTATACCTGGAAAAGAGAACTACATAACTTGTGCTAGGTATCAGTGTGGGGCTCACATTCATCTAGCCAGAGGTAAGTCTGTTTAAGCTTATATCTTATTGAAGCTATGCTTATTACCCTCAGTGAGACTGTGTTATTGTGATTTATAATGGGAAATAAATATTTGATCATTTTCTCCATTTTCTAGTTTCCTTGAACACACATCCTAAAGCACTTGGAGTCTCCAAAGTGACTAACAATTTTTTGTATATGAAAGAAATAACTGATGGTCTGTGAGCTCTTGGATAACTTCAGGATGAAAGTTTGATTGTCAGGAACAGTATGTGACTAGTGGGTTAGAACTTCCAGCCCCATACTCCAACACTGTGGGAGGATAAAAGAGCTAAAGGTGAAGTTTATCACCAATGCCCAGTGGTATAATCAGTCAGGTCTGTTACAAAGCTTCCATAAGTGAACGAAAGGACAGGATCCAAAGAGCTTCCAGGTTATTCAACACATGGAAGTGCTGGGAGAAACATGGAAGGTCTGCACCCCTTCCCAAACATGTAGCCATATGCATCTGTTATAGTTTGGATCTGGAATGTTCCACAAAGGCTCATTCATTGAAGCATTGGTCCCCAATGCAGCATTATTCAGACAAGGGTTTTTTTAGCAAATAATTGGATCATAAGTGCTCTCACCTTATCAGTGGATTAACCTATTTGTTGGATTCATAATTTGAATGGAGTGCTGGGAGGTGGTGGAAACTCTTCAACCTTGTTAAAGGGAATGGGTATGTGCAATGTGCCCTTGGGGCCTACATCTTGTTCCAAGCCCCTTTCTCTCCCTACCTTTGCTTCCTGGCTGCCATGAGGTGATCAGCTTTCCTCTACCATGCATTATGATGTTCTGCATCACTTTAGACCCAGCCTATGGAGCCAGCCTACCATGAACTGGGATCTCTGAAACCACAAACTAAAATCAATCTTTCCTCCTTAAGTTGTTCTTCTCAGTTATTTTGTCACAATGATGAAAACCTGACCAACACAGCATCTTTTCTATCCAGCTATTCATATATATCCTTTGTAATTTTCTTCATGACTGCTGAAATAGACGAAGCAAGATAGACCAATGATTCTATTGAAGAACTATTGATTTGAACAACTCTCCACATGTGGAAATACATTCATAGGAACCACAGAAACCAGAAGAAAGACCACAGTGGCTTATGGTAGCATAATAAGAGAAGACACATTGAAGAGGTAAAGGATAATTTTTCATTACCCTTGTTGCCCTCCCCCAGTCCCAAGAAGAACAGCATCAAGAGAGAAACCATCCACTTGTGGGGATGGGGGGATTAAGCAAAGGACTTTACCTTAGATCACAGTAATAAGTCCATTACAGTAAAACTCAGTAACGGACAGAACCAACGGTCCCTGACTCCAGATCAGTACCTGCAGACTGAGTCTGCAGTCTTGGCCTGAAACCAAATAGAAACCAACTGCCTCTACAAAGACTCAAGTTCTCACTCACATCACTCCTAGTCAAGTGTAGGGCCTTGGTTCTGGACATACCTCCAATTCAGGCAAGCCTCAGTGACCATCAGTTTTTGTTTGCTCTAGAGCTGTGCCAACTTTGGTGGCCATACAATACCAGCCTGGGCTGCACCAGCTAAGGCAATCCTTGACTAAGGGTGCTCCCTAGTGCAGGAATGACCGCAGTGGTCATTGTCTTAGGGACTATTCCAGTCTTCTCCAAATTTATGGACAGGCTGACTGTTGAGGAACATTCCAAGACAGCTACATTGCAACTAGACTGGAGTAAATACCAATTTCTTCAATGTGCAAACAGTGACATATGTGAACAAGAACCAACAGCAACCAGGGACATGTGATGTCACTAAATGGACAAAGAATCAGTGACTAACACTGAAGAGATGGAGACAAATGAACTGAACTCTAAAGAGATGGAAATGGACAAAGAGTTCAAAATAGCTATGTTAAGGAAGCCCAGCAAACTTCAAGAAAATACAGAAGCAACTCCAAAATTTATCAGAGAAATTTAACATAGAAATTAAAGTAATAAAATAAAAAAAAAATCAAACAGACTTCTCAGCAGAAATTGTATAGGCTTGAGAGAGTGGAATGATTACACACACACACATACACATATAAATTTCATATATAGTTTAATTATGTATTTGAATAGCCTATACATTTGTATATTTGGGGGGAAAAAATATTTTTGGTTGGCATTTTTTTCTACTTAACATGTTGAATGAATATATATATGTATGCACATATATAGATATCTGTATATATCAAACAGAAACCTTGCAGTTAAAAATATAGTAAACAAAATGAAAAATGTGATTGAAAAAATGATAAGTATTCAACATGTAAAATGGAAAAAAACTCAACCAAAAAATACTATACCCATCCAAAAATATGGGTTTTTTCTCCAGAAATTTAAGAGAAATAAAGACTTAAATACAAGCAAAAAGAGTTCCTAACGCCATATCTTATAATAAATAATAAAAGAAGTTCTTCAATCTCTAAGGAAACTCGTAGCATGAAAACATCTGAAAGTATAAACTCTCTGCTTAAATTAAGTACGAGTCAAATTTGTAATACACTGAGTCTATATATATATTTACAATAAATTGGGTAGAGATAAATGTCCTGAGTTCTAAAATAGGTTCTATCAAGTTAATGGAACATAGGGAGAGAGTTGTGAGAACCTCTGATTTATCGCTGTTTGGTCCAAAGTGCAGGTGGCAGCCTGAGTTGTGCAGCTGACATCTGAGGAGAAGAAATCTTGTGGGGCTAAGCCCCTGAACTGTAAAATCTTGTGCTCTTTCTAGGTGGCATCAGAACAGAGTCAGGGGAAGAATGCATGCAAGCCTGTGGCAACTAAGTGTCCCAGAAGTGCTGCAAGCTGTAGTGGACTGACACTTTTTTCCTTATCTCTTACAGAATAATATGCTTCCAATTTCTCTTGCAACATCTTGGTACACCACTGGTTTCCCATAGTTTCTCAGTGCCTTCCCACCATCAGCTTTAAGCTTTCTCTTTCTGTTTTGCTTAGAGTGGGCCAGTCTTCTGATGTCAGCTGTTCTCTTGACTCACTTGTTATTTGACCTCATTTATCTGGTTGTGGGGTGGACTCTGTTCTGCTCTGATCAAGACTCTGTCTTAGGAAGACACTGTGTCTCTGCATCTTAGAGGTGTGGTCTTCTCAATGCCCCTGCTTCATCCCCAGCTGTACTTTTGGGCCAACTATGTACTCTTGTCTGCTCTCCAGAGATAACATGATTTTAGGTTTGTTGGTTGTTATTTTCTGCTGTCCTCTCCCATCTTCAACATGAATATGTCCTCTGTATCTGTAACCACCAGGAACTCTACCATGTATGCCCAGCCCACACTAATTCTCCACCATTTTTTTTCAGTCTAGTTGATTTCTTTCTACTGGTATTCTCTGCAATATCAGCTCTCTGATGGATTTAAGAAAAGTTATGAACTCATAGTGTCTTCACCTCTTTTTGTTGTAAGGGTTTGTGTGACACCCCTTGAGTTCTCTTCATTCTGAAGCAGTTATATTTTTAAAAGCCTTGTAAGTGACTTTGATGTGCATCCAAGGTTGAGAACTATCGCCTTTTATGAAAAATATTTAATATTAGCTCAACTTTTCCAGTCAGAATATGTGTGCCATGACCTTTACTTCTCAAACTATATCATTCAAAATAGTACCCGAAGAGGGGCCTAATTAATGGAACTCATCAGTTTATGTTTCCCTGAGGAGTAAAAGAACCAAGACTTTTCAAAAGTCTATTGGCTTGATTCTATTCCACTGACTTCCTGGAGTCATTGCCAGACTAATAGATAGACTTGTAGCTTTAAAAAAAAAAAAAGTAAAAGTAAAGAAAGAAAATAAATAAATAGACACACACCAAATTTAAAAAAGAAAAAGGAAAAAAGGAAAGATCAAGAAGAAACTAACAGCTCTGCAAATAAATTTGACTATACATTTTGCAAGTCAGAGAATGATCAAGCATGAAAAAAAATTCAATGGAACATGAAGTGCTGCAGTCTGGCTGGGCACAAAATCACGAGCCACTCACAGCTTTGTAGATTCAAACAGCAATTCTTTATTCCCGAACTCACACTGGCCCTCTACAAACACGTTCTGGGGAAATCCACGTACTCCACCAGGCTCTAATCAGCAGGATACGCCCTATTCCGGCAGGGTACACCTTAAACCTGGAACCGCCTTAAACCCAAGGAGCAGGATACTCCCTAAAACCTGATCCGCCCTAAACCTGGATCCGCCCTGGACCTTGAGCAAGGTCACCTTACTCAAGCATACATGCAATGTCACTGCAAATCCAAGGCAAGTCCATTTCCACGAGTCCTTCCTCTAAGCAACATGGGGTACGCTGGCAAGGAAATTTCGATGCGTCATTCCTACTTGGCAATGGCCCTCAGCAATAAAGGACAAATGCTGAAAGGAAAGAAGGAATTCTTAATTCTAGTAATCATTTGATATGTACACAATTGAGAGAGGAACATGCCAGGAATACATGGTTTTTCCAAGTCAAAATATTTCGGATAAAGTAAGAAATGATCAACAATGTAAATTTTCACATTTATTTTCTATTGCAACAACACTGAGACAAATATTAAAAGCTGGTCAGAATTATATTAATTGAGGAACAAAATTAGAGACCTAAAAGAATGAAATCACGTAAAATGTTCCTTATGTTGTTGTGTGCGATAATTCAGAGAATTTCTGCTGTCCTCTCCCATCTTCAATGCGAATGCGTGCTATTCAGCATGTAATTCTGTAAGAGATAAGAAAAAGATATTTTTGCTTCTTTTTTCTTTCAAAATGGAGACCATTCAGTTATCTTGTAAGGGAAGTATTTCTGAGAAATTTTTCAAATTTCCCTTACCTTTCTCCTTTCATGATCCATATTACTGTATTCTAGGTGCTATTTCCTAATATACTAATATTCTGCAGTTTCAGAAACTTTCCAGGTTCTCCAGTCTCAGAAGAGAGAAATCTCTCAAAATGTCTAACTTTTTTTTTTTTTAGGATTAACCAAAGGTTCTTATGGAAGAATTACAGAATAAAGATCATTAGGCCTATTCTGATATTTTGATTCATTTTCCTTCTACCTGTACCCTTCTTCAGTACAGGTATACCAACACCAAAACGCTCTCATGCGTGCACGTGCACGCACGCGCACACACATACACACACACACACACACACACACACACACACATATCACCTCTACATCTATTTCTTTATAGATAACTGATTTGTATCCCTGGAAACATTCCAAAATGATGCAGTGTACTTGCTGACTTTCAGATTATTGCATTTCACATTCTAGGTATATGCCAAATTATGCATTTTTGTGGTATAATTATAACAAAGAGGAAGTGGTACATTCTAAAATATATTTTCTTTAGTTCCAGTCTCACCAAGCCTCATTTTCTCCTGGCCATCTAGTCACATGCTTGCTATCCCATTATTTAAATTCAGTATTACTAAAAAAGTTAATCTAGGTCAGTGTAATACCAGGAGTCACTGATGTTGTAAACATAATTTAAAATAACCTGACAAATTAACAAAACAATATTTAAATTACATTTGTGAAAAACAATACCTTGAGGAAGTTCACGTTTTAACTGATACAAACAATTGCCAGAGAACGTGGGAGTCAATGAACCAAAAAAGAGCATTAGCAATTAGTGCTTTTACAATCTGTGAGCAGTTTGGAAGCAGGTTTCCAAACGTAGACAAGAACAATAAAAACATTTAAGAAACTGCTAATGAACAAAATCCGTAGTCTGTGGATGCATTTGAGGATTTAACACTGTTTTCTCTTAACTCTAGGTCAGTCAGTCCACAGAGCATAGAACTTTCATGTGAATAAGTGCTTTTTGTTTTGTTGAACAAGATTTCAGTAGTTTGCATTAGGGACAATTTGTTAAGTAAGTATTTATGAAAGCATAATTTACTCAATAGATGTTACGCAAACCCAGAGAGTTCTCTTTCCCCATGGCAGCCAGTCAGCTGTGGCTGACGTGTAGAAACAGAGGTTTCCAAAGATCTCCTGGCCACCATGGAAGTGAGAGTGAACAGATAGTTCAATCTAGCTCCAAGATGGTGGATGGAGTCATAGGTCCATATTTTCTCAGGGAACCACAGAGGAGAATAATTATCAAAATATTGGGCTTTGAAAAATATACTAAGAATAGATGGAATGAAGTGACCAAATTATGTTATGTGGATTCATGAAAATATCTCAGTGCATCCCACCCATAATATAACCATAATGCACCAACTAAAAACAAATAGGTATGAAGAAGGAAAACCAATAAAGTAAAGGAAGGGGAGAGGAGGGAAGGGAAAGGGAAAGTCCTGGGGACTGAAATTGAGCATTCTCTGTTATATGCATTTAAAAATGTCAAAAAGAACCCCACTATAATGTCTAAATAAAATGCACTAATAAAATGCTTTTTTAAATGTTAGGAAAAATAAAATAGGACCGTGAAGCTCTCCCATAGTGGTTCCAAGCAACCTATCATGTACTTCTTGCCAACTCTGCAGGGGTAGCATGAAGTCTGCTATCAAAATTGACAAATCATGGGCTGGGGATGTGGCTCAAGCGGTAACGCGCTGGCCTGGCATGCATGGGGCGCTGGGTTTGATCCTCAGCACCACATAAAATAAAAAAAAAGATTTTGTGTCCACCGAAAACTGAAAAATAAGTATTAAAAAATTCTCTCTCTCTCTAAAAAAAAAAAATGACAAATCAGGTTTGTTGTTTGTTTTTTCCTAGAAAGTTAGATTCCACCACACTTCTAAGATATGTTTGCAATTAAAAATCACATGACTGTCAATAAAACTTTTATTGGGGCTGCTGTGTCTGCCCTGCAACCAGCACGTTAGCTTCATACTGGAGGTCCTAAGCATAGAAGTTAACTAGTGAGATCAAAATAAAGACACATAAACTCAATTTACCTTTTTCTTGACCAGGTCAGAGACGGCCCCCTCTGGCTCCTGCCTCGAGCCACCTGGCGACGTAACGAGGTTTAAACAAGAGACTAGCAGGAGAGAGAGAGAGGGCACGCCAGGGAGTGGCCTTTTATTGGGGAACAAGAAATTCAGGGGAAAATTCCATCCAATGAAGGTAGAGGGGGACAGCATTCCAAGGTCAGGGTCAGTGACTGGTCTCAGGGTCAATGGTCAGTCATGCCCCCACACTGCCGGGCTCTCGCATCTAAAAAGGGTGGGGATTAGTTTTGACACAGCTTGGCCAGAAGACTCACACCCAGTCAGGGAGGTGCCCAATCACATTCGAGAACGGCTTCCCACAGCTGTGAATTTGTGGCAAAATTATGCAGAAATCTATACTATGGAAGACTTGATCTCACCAGTTAGGATGCTGTTCATTAGAAGGTCTATTCAGAATATCCAGAGACAAAATCTTAGTCTTATTTTCCCAGGATAACACAGTCCCCATGGATGAAGATGCTCCATAAAAGATCCATATTTGCTAGTCAACAGACTGGTAACCATTCAGAATGAGAAACAGAAAAGTAAATGGTAACAGAACTCAGTCCATTCTAATTACTCTCTTTTTCCTACACCTTGAAGCACATGTGTTCCTTTCAAAATAAATATGCTGCTCTATGACTGGAAGTTCTAAACTATAAATCTGAAGGCCAGAAAATTTTGTGGTTCAGATGAGGAAGTCTGGAAAAGCAACCTAAGTGAACACTCTGTATTTTCTTTGAATGTAATAATAGAAACTACATGTTTATCCTCAGAGTTTTTAGCCAATACCAACTTTTGGCCTCTTTTTTTTCTTGAGTTTCTTGTCCTGAGCTGACCTCAGGTGACTAAGGAATCTCAGAAACCTATAATAATAGATATTTTTGTAATGTGAAGAGCTTGGAAATATCCTTGTACTATTTGAAAAGTCATTTTGTGTTCAAGATTTCCAATAATGAATCAGATGTAATCTGGAGAATCATCCAGCAAAATCCTAGTGGAAAACAACCAACCGTTATCTTAGAGAAATTCAAAAGTGTTTCAACCAAGCAGTAGTTGACATTAAATTGCACTGGAAATGAGATATACCCGAGTTTCTTTTCAAGAAGTCTGGAAAATTTCCAAATTTTCAATATTTGGAATACTTCAATTAATCAAGATTAAGTATGATTTTAGTTCACTGAGACTATAAACAAATAAAAATCATCGCAAAAAAAATCATGCAATGCTTTTGGAATTTCAAATCTTTTCCTTGAAATATAATTAGCAACATTTACTAAACATCATGACACAATTTTTCAAATCAAATCACTCACAGTATTATTTTACATATTCTAAATATTTGTCACATTTGAAGTTGCATTACTAAAGTAACAATATTTATTTATTTTTGAATTGTAGTTGGGCACAATATCTTTATTTTATTTATTTATTTTTATGTGGTGCTGAAGATCGAACCCAGGGCCTCACACATGCTAGGCAATAAGTCACAGAGCATTCATTGAAGAAATTGACTGTATCTCCATAATTCAGAACAAGGTTTGTGACATTTTAACTTCCCCTAATCCCAGCCTACTTTTCAGCTGCAAGACATCCTTGAAAATGAACCCACAATGGCAGTATAAACCAGCTGTCAGATATCCACAAGAAGAGGTAGAATGGGAAATATGCATTCTCTAACAGGTTCTTCTTTGGCTTTATTCACAGAAAGCTGTGAAACACTGGACGTTCCAAGTTGCAAAGCTGGTTTTTATTTGAACTGCCTCTGGTTCATACAACAACACAAAGACAAAAACTCACTTGAAAGCTTAAACAATATATTAAACCAAGGCAGTGACAGAGTGTCAGGGCTTGGTGACAAGACTGTGGAAATTCAGATAGCAATAAAGAAAAAGTAAGAAAGAATGAAGAGAACATGCAAAATCTCTGGGACATCATTAAAAGATCAATTTCACATAATTGGTATCCAGGAGGGAGAAAAGCAATATGCTGGGAGAATAGAAAACCTATTTGTTAAAACAATGTTAGAAAAATTCCCCAAATCTTAGTATTTTGGAATCTCAGAGAGAGATGACTGGAAAAGAACTTGTCCTTGACTTATTATAGTTATATTGACAGAAGTACAGAACAAAGAAAGAATGTCAAAAGCTCTAAGACAAGTGCCAAGTCACATTTAAAGTTAAACCCGTTACACTAGTAGAAGATCACTCAGCCGAAACTCTAACATGAAGGGGGGCAAGGAATGATGTATTTCAAGTCTTAAAAGAAATGAACTACCAACCAAGATTACTATATCCAGAAACCTTCTCCCTCAGAATCCAAGAAGAAATAAAGACCTTCAGGATGAGCACAAACTTAAAGAATTTAAGATCACCAGCATTTAAAAAAGATGGTCATTGTGCATTGAAGAAAGATAGACACAATCGTGACAGCATGTGAAAGAATAAATCCCGCTAGAAAACTAGACAAACAAATGAGAAATAGGAAAGAACCAAACATGACCATGGCAGCAAACCATCAATTCTAAGACGAATAAAAGAAAAAACAAACAGAATATTCAAAACAATGAGAAAAATGCCATTAATATGACCAGAACAAATACAAAGTGACTCTAATGGTATGTAATTGATCCTCCAGTTAAAAGATACAGACTGGCTGAGAGGCTTAAAAATCAAGACCCAACAAACTGCTGTATGCAAGAAACTCACATAGCTGCAAAGACACACAGACTGATAGGGAAAGGATGGAAAAATATATTCAAACAAATGGAATCCAAAAAGCAGGAGGCAAAGTTATACTTTTATCTGACAAAATAGACTTCAAGACAAAATCAGAAGCAACAAAGAAGGTCATTATATTCTGATCAAGGGAATAATATCAATATGACATAACAATTATACATATCTTTGCACAGAATGTCAGAGCACCATATTTTATAAGACAAACATTAATAGATGTAAAAAGGGAAACAGGCCACAATGTGGTAAGAGTGGGTGTATTGAATATCCCATTCTCATCAACAGACAATCATCAAGACCCAATATAAACTAAGAAATTTTAGATTCAAATTATAGGACTCATCAAATGGACTTAACTGGCACCTACAGAACATTCCATTCGACACTGTAGAATTCAGATTATTTTTATTAGTGCATGAAACTTCTCTCAAAATAGATCATATATTAGACCACAAAGAAGGTCTTCCCAAATTTAAAATACCAAAGTAAGTTCTGGTACCTCATCTGATCACTATGGAATGAAACTAGAAATCAACAGTTAAAAAAAAACCCTGCAAAAATTCTACAAACACCAGGAAATTGAACAACATACTGCTGAATGAACAGGGGGTCATTGAAGAAGTCAAAAGGAAAATAGAGAAATTTCCAGAATCAAATAAAAACAAGAAACAGAACAGGATACAGGAAAAGTAGTACTAAGAGGAAAGTTTATAGCAATGAATGCATACATTAGTGGAATGTGATGGACATCATTATACAAAGTACATGTATGGAGACTTGAATTGGATATCAACATACTTTATACACAAACATAGACATGAAACATTATGGTATATATGTGTATTAAGAATTGTGATGCAAAAAAAAACAACAAAGTACAAGTATAGAGGCATAAAAATAAAATAAAATAAAGACTTAAAAAGATCTCAAATAAATGACCTAGAGCTGCGGCAGAGTGAGGCCACGTTTGCCCGGAGTTGGAGCAGCTCAGGTGTAGCCCCGCCCCTCCCGCAGCCCCACCCCGGCCCAGGTGAGCCGCCTCGCCCTGCCCCGGCCCAGTTTCCTCTGAGGACTTGTTGGAATCACTTGCAAGTGACAGCAACGACAAGGAGGACCCACTGAATGTCCTGGTGGATGCAAGAGGAACTGAAAATGGTATGCACTGTGGAATCACTCACTTGCTGATGAATTGTCTAGATGATGAGGAAGGTGGAACTGTCTTGCTGACTTTCATGTGGAGAGCCGCCCTGATTCCAACTGTCTTCCATGGATAAGGACTGGGATATGGTGGCAATGCTGAGCTGACGTGGATCTGGGGCGAACAGTCTGGGCCTCTCAGAACACACACTGAGCCTGGATGGGCTGAATTCAAGCTCCCGTTCGCCTGCTTCCTGAAGACAAACAGCTGTGACTCAGCACTAATCCATCCGGCTGAAACAACTGGTCAGCCCTTCTCATCCTACGGAGGTAAATGCCTACCAAGCCTTCATAGGTAGTGGCCACAGGTTTGAAACAGGGCTTGGGAGAGACACTAAGGACCCACCCGTTGCATTGGTCGCCCGGCAAAGGGAAACGAACTGTGGCCATTTGCAAGAGATACCACCATGGCAGAGAACTGATGTCACCAGACTGCGGCGGAGGAGATAACTTCATTGAAACCTGCGGCTACAGGTGTGTAATTCCCTAGCCTTCCCTCTCCACACATAGGGGAAACCTTAAGGGCCCCTCCCAGCTCTCCCGTAAGGGCCCCTCCCAGCTCTCCCATGAGCGCGATAGCCAGACCGAGGGAATCAGAGGTAGTGTGGGACCCGCGGTGCAGAACTACCACTCCCACCAGTGCTGACAGCTGAGGTCTCTTGCACCAGCTACCGGGGGCGTGGCTACCGGAGGGCAAGTAAAATTGGCTGAGGATTCTCAGCCCCAAGCTCTACAAACTTAGGGTCTGAGGGAATGGCAAACTGGAAGAGTGTGTCCAGTCGTTCATGAAAACAGGGCTCCTGGGAGCAGCAGACCTGGTGTGTAGCCAGTATTGTGGTGAGCAGCACCCTTGAGAGGGGCCTGGCTAGAGGAAAAGTGTGAAGTGACTAGACACAAGAGGAGGCCCTAGCACTCAGGATTGGAGACTCGCCCAGTCTGGGAGGAGCTGCTGCACAGTGATTGGTTCCCGCGTATTGACAGGAGAAACTTGGCCTGGTGGGCACAGCGCCACCTACTGGAAGAGAAGTTAAACAAACTCTAAGACTGCATTTATTAGTTTTTTTTTTCTTTTTTCTTTTTTTTTTAAATTTTCTTTTCTCTTTTTTTTGATTTGGGTTTTTCTTTCATTTTCATTTTTCTTTCTTGTTGTTTTTTTAAAAATTTTTTTTACAATTTTTTAAAATTTTTTTTCTTCTAATTTTAATTTTATTTTTTTTATTATTTTTTTTTAAATTTTTTTCTTTTTTTATTTCCTATTTTTTTCTTCTTTCGTCTTTTCATTTCTCTTATCCCCCCTTCCTTGAATTCTAACTGCTTACTCTCATTCTCTTTAGTGACTTCTTCCCTTCCCTTCTAATACCTTTCCTCCCAAGCATCAAATAAATTTATAGGAGTAAACAGTAACTCAGCAGTCAAACAGAACAAGAAGTAACATGAGCAGCTTAAAAAAGCAAGGAAGAAAGAAAAGGAGTACAAACAATGCAGGGCAGCCTAAATATTCAGGAGGACCTAGAGTCATCAGAAAAATGGTCATATAAAGAACTCAAGGAACACCTTAGACAGATGGAATGGAACCTTAAAGAGGATACAAGACAGCAAATTCAAGCAGTGAAAGAACACATTGAGAATGAATTACATAAACAGATAAAAGAAGAAATTAAGCATCTTTATCAGGAGATAGAGATTATAAAAAATAATCAAACAATAATTCTAGAAATGAAGGAAACGATAAACCAAATTAAAAACTCAATTGAAAATATCACTAACAGTGGAGCAAGTAGAAGCCAGAACGTCAGATAATGAAGACAAAATATATCATCTTGAAAAGAGTCTAGCCAACTCAGAAAGGCTGGTAAAAAATCACGAGAAAAACATCCAAGAGTTATGGGATAACATAAAAAAAACAAACTTACGAGTCATCGGGATAGAAGAAGGTACAGAGATTCAAACCAAGGGAATGAGTAACCTGCTGAATGAAATAATTACAGAAAACTTTCCAGAAATAAAAAAGGAAACAGATATACAAATTGAAGATGCATACAGGACACCGAGCACACAAAATCACAGTAGACCAACGCCAAGACACATTGTTATGAAGATATCCAATATACAGAACAAAGAGAAAATATTAAAAGCTACAAGAGAAAGGAGACAGATTACATTCAGGGGTAAACCAATAAGGTTAACAATGGATTTTTCATCACAGACACTGAAAGCAAGAAGGTCATGGAACAATGTATTTCAAACTCTGAAAGACAATGGATGCCAACCAAGAATTCTGTATCCAGCAAAATTAAGCTTCAGGTATGACAACGAAATAAAGATCTTTCATGATAAACAAAAGTTAAAAGAATTTGCAGCCAGAAAACCAGCATTGCAAAGCATTTTGAGCAAAACACTACACGAGGAAGAAATGAAAAACAATAATCAAAACCATCAGTGGGAAGTGCCTCGGTAAAGACAGAGGGCGACGGGAAAGATAATCACAGAGAAACAAACTAATTTTTTTTTTAAAAAAGGATAAACAATCAAACATGGATGGAAGTTCAAACCTTATATCAATAGTAACTCTGAATGTTAATGGCTTAAACTCTCCAATAAAGCGACATAGGCTGGTATCATGGATTAAAAAAACAAACCCAACAATATGCTGCCTCCAGGAGACACATCTGATTGGAAAAGACATACACAGGCTGAAGGTGAAAGGATAGGAAAAAAATATACCACGCACACAGTTCTCGTAAGCAAGCAGGGGTGGCCATCCTTATATCGAATAAAATCGACTTCAAGACAAAGTTAATCAAAAGGGATAAAGAAGGTCATTATATACTGTTAAAAGGAACCATTCACCAACAAGACATAACAATTATCAATATTTATGTACCAAACAATGGTGCTGCGACATTCATAAAACAAATTCTCCTCAAGTTCAAGAATCAAATAGACCACAAAACAATAATCATGGGTGACTTCAACACACCTCTCTCACCATTGGACAGATCCTCCAAACAAAAGTTGAATAAAGAAATTATAGAACTCAATATCACAATCAATAACCTAGACTTAACTGACATATATAGAATATATCAACCATCATCAAATGGATATACTTTTTTCTCAGCAGCACATGGATCCTTCTCAAAAATAGACCATATATTATGCCATAGGACAACCCTCAGTAAATATAAAGGGGTGGAGATAATACCATGCATTTTATCTGATCATAATGGAATGAAACTGGAAATCAATGATAAAAGAAGGAAGGAAAAATCCTACATCACATGGAAAATGAACAATACGTTACTGAATGATCAATGGGTTACAGAAGACATAAAGGAGGAAATCAAAAAATTCTTAGAGATAAATGAAAATACAGACACAACATATCGGAATCTATGGGACACAATGAAAGAAGTTTTAAGAGGAAAATTCATCGCCTGGTGGTCATTCCTCAAAAAAAGAAAAAAACAACAAATAAGTGAGCTCACACTTCATCTCAAAGCCCTAGAAAAGGAAGAGCAAACCAACAGCAAATGTAGCAGAAGGCAAGAAATAATTAAAATCAGAGAGGAAATCAATGAAATTGAAACAAAAGAAACTATTGAAAAAATTAACAAAACTAAAAGTTGGTTCTTCAAAAAAATAAATAAGATCGACAGACCTTTAGCCATGCTAACGAAGAGAAGAAGAGAGAGAACTCAAATTACTAACATACAGGATGAAAAAGGCAATATCACAACAGATGCTACAGAAATACAGAAGACAATTAGAAATTATTTTGAAAACCTATATTCCAATAAAATAGAAGATAGTGAAGACATCGATAAATTTCTTAAGTCATATGATTTGCCCAGACTGAGTCAGGAGGATACACACAATTTGAACAGACCAATATCAATGGATGAAATTGAAGAAGCCATGAAAAGACTACCAACTAAGAAAAGGCCAGGACTGGATGGGTATACAGCGGAGTTTTACAAAACCTTTAAAGAAGAATTAATACCAATACTTTTCAAGTTATTTCAGGAAATAGAAAAAGAGGGAGCTCTTCCAAATTCATTCTATGAGGCCAACATCACCCTGATTCCGAAACCAGACAAAGACACCTCAAAGAAAGAAAACTACAGACCAATATCTCTAATGAACCTAGATGCAAAAATCCTCAATAAAATTCTGGTGAATCGAATACAAAAACATATCAAAAAAATTGTGCACCATGATCAAGTAGGATTCATCCCTGGGATGCAAGGATGGCTCAATATACAGAAATCAATAAATGTTATTCACCACATCAATAGACTTAAAGATAAGAACCATGTGATCATCTCGATAGACACAGAGAAAGCATTCGACAAAGTACAGCATCCCTTTATGTTCAAAACATTAGAAAAACTAGGGATAACAGGAACTTACCTTGACATTGTAAAAGCTATCTATGCTAAGCCTCAGGCTAGCATCATTCTGAATGGACAAAAGTTAAAGGCATTCCCTCTAAAATCTGGAACAAGACAGGGATGCCCTCTATCACCACTTCTATTCAATATAGTTCTCGAAACACTGGCCAGAGCAATTAGACAGACGAAAGAAATTAAAGGCATAAAAATAGGAAAAGAAGAACTTAAATTATCACTATTTGCAGATGACATGATTCTATACCTAGAAGACCCAAAAGGGTCTACAAAGAAACTACTAGAACTAATAAATGAATTCAGCAAAGTGGCAGGATATAAAATCAACACGCATAAATCAAAGGCATTTCTGTATATCAGCGACAAAACTTCTGAAACGGAATTGAGGAAAAACACTCCATTCACAATATCCTCAAAAAAAATAAAATACTTGGGAATCAACCTAACAAAAGACGTGAAGGATTTATACAATGAAAACTACAGAACCCTAAAGAGAGAAGTAGAAGAAGATCTTAGAAGATGGAAAAATATACCCTGTTCATGATAGGCAGAACTAACATCATCAAAATGGCGATATTACCAAAAGTTCTCTATAGGTTTAATGCAATGCCAATCAAAATCCCAACGGCATTTCTTGTAGAAATAGAGAAAGCAATCATGAAATTCATATGGAAAAATAAAAGACCCAGATTAGCAAAAGCAATTCTAAACAGGAAGTGTGAATCAGGCGGTATAGTGATACCAGATTTCAAACTATATTACAGAGCAATAGTGACCAAAACAGCATGGTACTGGTACCAAAACAGGCGGGTGGACCAATGGTATAGAATAGAGGACACAGAGACTAATCCACAAAGTTACAACTATCTTATATTTGATAAAGGGGCTAAAAGCATGCAATGGAGGAAGGATAGCATCTTCAACAAATGGTGTTGGGAAAACTGGAAATCCATATGCAACAAAATGAAACTGAATCCCTTTCTCTCGCCATGCACAAAAGTTAAGTCAAAATGGATCAAGGAGCTTGATATCAAATCAGAGACTCTGTGTCTGATAGAAGAAAAAGTTGGCTCCGATCTACATATAGTGGGGTCGGGCTCCAAATTCCTTAATAGGACACCCATAGCACAAGAGTTAATAACAAGAATCAACAAATGGGACTTACTTAAACTAAAAAGTTTTTTTCTCAGCAAGAGAAACAATAAGAGAGGTGAATAGGGAGCCTACATCCTGGGAACAAATCTTTACTCCTCACACTTCAGATAGAGCCCTAATATCCAGAGTATACAAAGAACTCAAAAAATTAGACAATAAGAAAACAAATAACCCAATCAACAAATGGGCCAAGGACCTGAACAGACACTTCTCAGAGGAGGATATACAATCAATCAACAAGTACATGAAAAAATGCTCTCCATCTCTAGCAGTCAGAGAAATGCAAATCAAAACCACCCTAAGATACCATCTCACTCCAGTAAGATTGGCAGCCACTATGAAGTCAAACAACAAGTGCTGGCCAGAATGTGGAGAAAAGGGTACACTTGTACATTGCTGGTGGGACTGCAAATTGGTGCGGCCAATTTGGAAAGCAGTTTGGAGATTCCTGGGAAAGATGGGAATGGAACCACCATTTGACCCTGCTATTGCCCTTCTCGGACTATTTCCTGAAGACCTTAAAAGAGCACACTACAGGGATACTGCCACATCGATGTTCATAGCAGCACAATTCACAATTGCTAGACTGTGGAACCAATCCAGATGCCCTTCAATAGATGAATGGATAAAAAAAAATGTGGCATCTATACACAATGGAGTAGTATGCAGCAATAAAAAAATGACAAAATCATAGAATTTTCAGGGAAATGGATGGCACTAGAGCAGATTATGCTTAGTGAAGCTAGCCAATCCCTAAAAAACAAATACCAAATGTCTTCTTTGATATGATGAGAGCAACTATGAACAGAGCAGGGAGGAAGAGCAGGAAGAAAAGATTAACATTAAAAGGAGACATGAAACGGGAGCCAAAGGGAAAGAAAAGGGACATTGCATGGAAATGAAGGGAGACCCTCATTGCTATACAAAATTACATATAAGAGGTTGTGAGGGGAATGGGAAAATAAACAAGGAGAGAAATGAATTACAGTAGATGGGGTAGAGAGAGAAGATGGGAGGGGAGGGGAGGGGGGATAGTAGGGGATAGGAAAGGTAGCAGAATACAACAATTACTAATAGGGCTTTATGTAAAATTGTGGATGTGTAACCAACGTGATTCTGCAATCTGCATTTGGGGTAAAATTGGGGGTTCATAACCCACTTGATTCTAATGTATGAAATATGATATGTCAAGAGCTTTGTAATGTTGTGAACAACCAATAAAAAAAAATAAAAAATAAATGACCTAATATCCATCTCAAAGTCTTGGAAAATCAAGAACAAACCACACCAAAAACCAGTTGAAGGAAAGAAAAAATAAAGATCGAAGCAGAAATAAATAAAATGAAGACTAAAAGAGAAACACAGCTGGATGCGGTGGTGCACGCCTATCATCCCAGAGGCTCAGGAGGCTGAGGCAGGAGGATCGCAAGTTCAAAGCCAGCCTCAGAAACTTAGCGAGGCACTAAGCAACTCAGTGAAACCCTGTCTCTAAATAAAATACAAAATAGGGCTGGGGAGGTGGATCAGTGGTCCAGTGACCCTGAGTTCAATGCCGGATACAAAAAAAAAAGAACAATACAAAAGATTAATGGAACTAATGGTTGAGTTTTTGAAAAGATAAACAAAATTGAGACATATTTAGCTAAACTAACCAAAAGATAGAGAGGGAACAACCACATATATAAAATTAGAGATTAAAAAGAAGGAATTACAACAGCTACCACTGAAATTCAAAAGATCATTAGGAAATATTTTGAAAAATTATGCCAATACAATGAAATATCCAAAATAAGTGGGTACATTTCTTGACACATATGGCCTTGGCCTTCCAAAATTGGATCAAGTTGACAAAAAACATGAATGGATCAATAACAAATAATGAAACTAAAGCGGTAATTACAAGTTTTCTATTTAATAAATAGCCCAGGGCCAGATGAATTTACTGCTAAATTTTACTAGACTTTTGATGAAGAACTAACACCAATATTGGTCAAATTATTCCATAAAGCAAAAAGAAAGGAATCCTTCCGAATTCATTATAGGAAACCAGAATTACTCTGCTACCCAAAGTCAAGAACAAAAATCAAAAAGAAAGTTCCTGATGAACATAGATGCAAATATCCTCAACAAAATACTTGGAAATCAAATTATATAACACACTAAAAACATCCTGCACGTGATCAAGTTGCTTTTGTTCTTTGGATGCAATGGTGGTTTAAAATATGCAAATTAATAAGCATACTATAGCACATAAATAAAGTAAAGAGTGAGAGTCAATTAATTGTCTCAATAGAAAAGAAAAGAAAGAAAACACACCTTTCATGACAAAATCCCTGAATAAGTTAGGCATAGAAGGTTCACACCTGAACTTAAAGTGCTATATATATATGTATGACAAACATACAGCCAACATCATACTGAATGAGGGAACACTAAAAGCATTTCCTCTAAGAGCACAAATAAAATAAGGCTACCCATTGTCATTACTTTTATTCAGTATAGTTTTAGAAATTCTAGCCAGAGCAATCAGACAAGAGAAAGAAATAAATGGCAAAAATAAGAAGGGAGGTAGTCGATTATTTCTATTTGTTGATGGTATGATTCTATATATAAAAAATCTAAACAATACATCAGAAGATTATTAGAACTGATAAACAAATTTAGCAAAATAGCAGGAAACAAAATAAACATTTTTTAAAGGTAGCTTTTCTATACACCACAAATGAACTCACTGAGAAAGAAACCAGGAAAGCAATCCTATTCATGATAGACACACACACACACACACACACACACACACACACACACACACAAAACCAAAGACACCTGGAAATAAATCCAATTAAGGATATGAAAGTATCTACAATGAAAATTACAAAATATTGAAGACAGTAATTGAAGAAGATACTATAAGTTGGGAAGACCTCCCAGAGTTATGAACTAGGAGAATTAATATTGTTAAAATAGAAATGCTACCCAAAGCGAAGTACTACTTTTTCAATGTAATTCCCATCAACCAATGACTTTTTTTCACAGAGCTAGAAATAACTTTGCAAAAATTCACATGAAAGTACAAAAGACCCCAAATAGTCAAAGCAATCCTGAGCAAAAAGAACAATGCTAGAAGCATCAAAATACATTATTTCAAAATCTACTACAGAGCCTAGTTACAAAAACAGTACTGGCATAAAACAGACGTGTAGACTGATGCTCCAGACTACAGGATCCAGAAATAAATTCATGCATCTTCAATCAACTAATTCTTGACAAATGTGCTAAAAACATACATTAGAGAAAGGACAGCTTGTTCAACAAATGATGTTAGAAAAAGTAAGTTTTCACTATTAAAATATTGAAACTAGACCCCTATCTCTCCTATCTCTGCATAAAACTCAACACAAAATGGATCAAAGTCTTTAATATAAGACCTAATACCTTGAAACTCTCAGAATAATACCTAGAAGAAATGCGTCTAGATATTGGAAAATGCAATGATTGGACAGAACGGCTAGTTCAGAAAATCAAAGCAAGATCAGACAAATGGAATTACATCAGATTAAAATGCTTCTACACAGCAAACAAAATAATCAATAGAGTGATGAGAAACCAATGGAGTGGGAGAAAATTCTTGCCAACTAATCATCTGACAGAAAATTAATATCCAGAGCATATAAAGAACTCAATAATCAGAACATCAAAATATTGATATGCTAGTTAATAACAGGGCAAATGATCTGAACTGACAATTCCCAAGAGAAGTACCTATGTCTGATAGATATATGAAAAAAATGCTCAATGTCTTTAGCCATCAGGGAAGGGCAAATCAAAACCACGCTGAGATTCCAGTTCACCACATTGAGGTTCCAGCTTACCCCAGTCAGAATGGCTATTATCAAAAAAGAAAAATTGATAAATGCTGGAGAGATTGTGAAGAAAAAGGAAACATTATACACTGTTGATGAGAATGTAAATTAGTAGAGCTACTAAGAAACAGAGTCTGGAGTTTCATCAAAAAGATAAACTAGAACTGCCATACAATACAGTTATACCACTCTTGGGTATACCTCTGAAGGAAATGAAGTCAGCATACAAAATATATACCTGCATGCTCACGTTTATTATGATTCTGTTCCAACAGCCAAGAACTGGAATCAGTTCTTGTGTAATTCACAGATGAATAAATAAGGAAACTATGGTATTTATACACAGTGGAGTATTATTCAGCTGCGAAGAAGAATGAAATCCTGTCCCTTGCTGGTAAATGGACAGAATTGGAAGACATCATACAGAGCAAAATAAGCCAGGCACAAAAAGACAGGTATTGCATATTTTCTCTCCCAAGTGGAAACTGAAACAAACAAATTAAAACCAAAAACGATGAGCTGAAAGGAGAAGAGGGACTATTAGGAACTAGGAAGAAAGTCCTGAGGAGGGGAGAGAGTGAGTGAGGGGAAGATTGGGAGATAACAGAGTGTGGACACCAGCAAAGCACAATACTTGCATGAATGGAAAGACCACAAGGAAAACCATTAATCTGTACAATTAATATATATTAATAAATAACAGTTAAAAAAACTAAAAGCCTTTGAGCATAAAAGAATACTGTCAACAATTGAAAATTTTAATATATATTATCTCAGGGTGGCCAGCACCTCACTAGGGAATTCTTGCCTGCCCAGAGCAATAACCCTCCTGACAAATTAAAGTGTAGAATAATTAGTGAAGAACAAAAGACAAAGAATCAGAAAAGATAGTTTTAAAGATGGAGCCCTGATAGGTCCGGTCCACACAGGAGCTGGAACTAGACAATTAGAAAATGGCTCCCATGGTTTATTTAAGGGGGCACATCAAGGCAGGGGTAAGGATTCAAGGATGGAGTCTTGCTTCCAAGTCTTGCAGTCAGCAGGTTGACTGGCATCTTGGCACATCACACCCATCTCAGAGGTGCTGTGCGGTTGGGTGCTTGTGAAGCCAGAATTAAATGCTTCAGAGCCCTTTCTAGACCCTAGTCAAGATAACCTGCCCCTGCTCTAACTTAAGGTAACCTGTCCTAGGAATTGTCCCTCCCTACAAGAAGTTGTAAAAAGTTGGAAATTAAAGTGTCCTGGGCTGCTCCATCTCCCTTATCCATCATGTGATTCTCACCTTTTGGCCATCCCACTGAGCATCTCCTGGGGCTACTCTCGAAGGCAAGAAGGAAAGAGGTAAGAGAAAGAGAGCAGGAGAACAAAGGAAGCCTAGGACATGTAAAAAGACAGGACACCCTCACTTCTTGGGACACCAGGATACCAGCTATGGTCCCCTTCTTCCTCCCGGGAGAAGTTTGTTGATGCTTTTTAAATAAACCTTGCTTTATATGCTTGCCCTGCATGCTTCTCCAATGTTATATTTCAACATATGAGGGAGCAGAACTCATCACTGGTAACTGGAGGAATCAGTTGTAGCAGGTCACCCCGTCTCCGGTGCTGTGTGGGACCTTTGGCAGAGCTTGAATAGAGCTCACAATGTGTCTGGACAGTCAACCAGAGGAAATGTCCACTGGAAATTTCCAGACACCAGATCAGATTCTCCTATTCCTTAGTCTGTGATGCACAACAGCCCACATGTAGCCCACAGACAGCTCTCAACAACACAGAATAGGATAAAATATTCATAAATGTGTTTCAGATAAGAGTCTAAAATTCAGGATACACGAATGACTTTTCCCTTAATAGAAAAGAAAAATAGTCCAATTCTATAATGAATAAGGTATTTTAATAGATGCTGCTACAGAGAAAATAAATAAATGACTAATAAGTACATGAAAGATGTTCAACATCAGTAGCCATTAGGGGAAAAATGCAAATCCAAACCACAAAAAATATATACTATTTCAGACCCACTAGGATGGCTCTTTTTCTTTAAAAATTAAAAATAAAAATAATAACTTTTGATGAGAAAGCAAATAAATTGGGACCTGTGTTCATCAGCTTTTCATGCAGACACATATCTGAGGAAAATAGCTTACAGAAGATTTATTTTGACTCACAGTTTCAAAGGTTTCAGCCTTAGGTAGGCTGGCTCTATTGTTTTGGGCCGGGGGTGATGCATATCACCGTGATGGAAGGGCATGGCAGAGGAAATCTGCTCAGCTCATAGCGGCTAAGAAGCAGAGAGAAAGAGAGAGAGTGGGAAGTAGAGGCAGAGTGAAGGGACCAGGGACAAGATATAGTCCTCAAGAGCCTACTCCTTGTGACCTACTCCTGCTAACCATGCCCCACCTTCCTATCATTTTCACCACCTCCCATAGTCCTGTCAAATTATTAATCCATCAAGTGCATTAATATACTGATGAGGTTAGAGTCCTCATGATCCAATCATTTACTAAAAACCCCACTTATGAACATCACTGTATTGGTGACCAAGTCTTCAATATACGAGAGTTGGGGGGACAATCCAGATCCAAACTATAATAGGACACTTGTACATTTGGGGAAAATAGAAAATGGTGCAGCTGCTCTCCAAAACAGTATGGGTGTTTTTTTAGAAAGTTAAATAGTCACCATCTGACTGAGCACTTTCCCCCTTAGGTATATACTCAAAAAAGAATTGAAAACACAGATGGATCCAAAAACATGTATACAAATGTGTGTAGCAGCATTATTCATAATAGCCAAGAAGTGGAAGCAACCAAAATGTCCATCAACTGTTGAATTGATAAAGAAAATACAGTGTATCTATACAATGGGAATAATATTCAGATACAGAGATAATGAAGTACTATATAAGATATAGCATGGAAGAATTTTAAAAATATTCCATGAGAAAGAAGCCATACATGAAAGCTCAGATGGCATACTGAGCTATGAAAAAGTATAAAAAATATAAAAAATCTTTCTGCATCATTTAGTAATGCATGCTGGTCCATTTTTGAAATGCCTGAAATAGGTGAATCAGAAAAGTCGACAGAAAGTATAACAGCAACTACTGGGTGAGCTCATGGAAGCTCGGGGAGAGACTGATAATGGGTAAAAGAGATTGTGTGTGTGTGTGTGTGTGTGTGTGTGTGTAGGGGAGATTAACATTTTCTATAATTCGATTTAAATTTTTTTGGTTGCACTATATATAGTCTTAAAAATTGTTATATTCTCAAAATTAATTAATTTTAAACTACAGTTATACATAAGAAAAAATCAAAGCAATTAATAAATTAAAATGATATTTCTAAACTAAAGAAGGAAAAGAAATCTGAAAGAAGCACATACACAAAGAATCTGGAAAAAATCACTGGACCTAATCTAGAGAGAAATAGGAATGAAATCAAGTAAATAAACATAATCCTTAAGTTGAACAAGTTCTCTGAAGTCATATAAACAACTCTATTTTCAAGAGATAATTTCAGCTTTTGTAATCTCTTTTCCTAAAATGGATTAAGTGATCCATGAATTTTGATCTCCTTTAGCAGCTTGGAATCAAACACATGGACGACCAGGAAAGTTGCCCAACTAAACACTAAAATGTACCACAAAGTAGTAGTAATCTAAAACACTGTGGTTTTAATAAATATATTAGTTACAAAACTAATGAGACGATCAATTATGCAGTTTCCATCCTGGCACACCTTTTTCATAGGCCCTGAAATACACGTATATAGTGAATACTAACATGAATTAATCTCAGCCTTTGGGTTCCTTCAAACACAGTCCATAGAAGATTTTAGAATTTAAATATTAAGGCAAATTATATACTAGATGGAGTGTTTCTTATAATGCTCAACATCAATAGTAGCATAGGTTTTAGTCACAAATAAATGCTCTTTTAGACATTTGCAAGTAAATAAAATCCTAGGGACAACTCATAACTCTGTCTTGAGTTTTTACATAAGCATTAATCTCCACGGCCGGCTGTTCCCGCCCCCCCCCCCAATTTTTTCAGTTTCTTTTACTTTAAGATAGGATGTCACTAAGTTGCTTAGGGCATCATTAAATTGCTGAGGGTCATCTCGAATTTGCAATCCTCCTGCCTCAGCCTCCCCAGTCACTGGGGTAACAGGAGTGCACCACTGTGAATAGCTTCATGGCCTTTTCAAAGATATTGATGAGTAGAAAACTATCTAGAAATCATATACTGTAGTTTACAAATGTTTGTGTCTAACAATAAAGGTATTTTGTTCAATCTTTTCTATATTTCTGAATTTGTTAAAATGAACACAAACACGTAAACATCAAAGGTAAAAAGAAGGAAACTCTACATAGCGACACAGGAAACTTCAGTTTCCAGGGTCAATTTCACAACATCAAGACCATCATAAGGTTTTTACGGGTCATTTCTTAGACATGAAAGAAAATTCTAGAAATTCCAATGTATTAGCAGTGTAAATTTTCAGAATAAGGAACAAGGTGTAGAAACAAGAACATTTCTCACCTTTTAAAAAAATCTCTAAATCATCAGAAAAAAAGGTTTTGTATGGTGTTTTTCAATATCAACACAAGGCAACTGTTTTCTAATTGGATAAGATTTTTAAATTTCTAATTCTAAAGTAGAAAAATTAAATTTATCTCCACCTCCTTAATTTATAACATTTCAAACTAAAATAGAAGTAATCACAGACAATTCTTGTTTCACAGGGTATACTGTTAACTGAAAGTAGAGTACACTGGGTCTGTGTGCTGGCTTTATTCGGTAAGCAACCTGAGTTACCACAGAGCCCGTGGAAATGGAAGAGAGTGTTCACATTAATCACATTTCAGTTAACATGGTACTATGCAAAGCAAGGACTGAGTAGATTGGCTTATTTGGTACATTCTGTGATGAGTAAAATTAAAAGAACAAAATCATTGGTGTGAACTGAGTAAGCTATTCAGATATTACTTTCCCATAATCTAAGGGTGCTGTTTTTCTGAGATCATTTGCCAAATTGGCCCAAGGGGCTTTAAAAATTTATCATGCATTGTTAAGATTTACTCTTATGGAACTTTGTGCCTAGAACCTTGAATGTGTATATAATTCAAAATCTTATGGGATGTACGTGTGTATATTTTACTTTATTTCATCTCTGAGGTTTAAATGATATTCAAAGAAAACTTCTGTTAGAAAGTCAGTCATTAGCTATTTAGTGTACTGGAATCAATGTTCTATAGTTGTATATAAATATTAAGTAATATTATATGACAATTGATTTTTTAGTCTTACACTTCTAATCAATTCATATATGGAGGCAGAGATTGCCAGCCAGCATTTCTGAGTCCTCATTAGACCAAGACAGAGACATCAAAACATGTCAATAGCATCAATTAGGACTTACCAAATGTCTGAGATTCCTCATTTTAAATCATGAACATTCTCCATAATGAATTATTAGTATGTCAGCATTCTTTCTCCTAACAGATTCATGCTATTTAGTTCAGCTCTCACGGGAAATTAAACCAACCAAAATTAACTATAAAAAATCTTTCTGCATCATTTAATAATGCAAATTTGAGGTAACAAGGGTAAATAGTTGTGCATAAATATGATATGAAACACAGGCTCCCCTAATGCTCCCAGCCAGTTGATAATTCCACTAAGGGCTTCCATTATTCCGCCTTTACATAGTCGGCTTGGTTTTTAACTTTGTGTAAATTCTTTACTATTCTTCCAACATTTTTTTATACCACATTATATGTATGATATTTTTGCTGTTATAAACGGCAGCAGATCTTTACTGCAGGTAGATTTCCATTGTGTGAATATACCACAATTTATTCTACCAGTGATCTTTGGCTGTTTCCAGGCTTTTGTTTTGTTTTGTTTGCTATTGTGGATACTATGACTATGTTCATGTTTTGATAGATGTAGCACCTTCATTTTTCACTTGGGTATGCATTCAGGAGCAGTGATGCCAGGTCATAAGTGTTAAGTATGTTTATCATACTACACTACTAGTGTCCCTGCACGGTTGGACCCATTTACGTCTCCTACCAGTACTGTGTGAAGGTTCCAACTGCTCCTCATTCTCCACAAGATATTTTATCAGTCTTTTTAGTTGGAACAATTGCAGTGGATGTATTATGGTATTGCATAATGGTTAACTTTGCATTTCCCTGATGAGTGAGGGTGTTAAGCACATTTTCATGTTTCTTTAACACTTGAATATCTCTTTGCATATGGACTTAATCAAATCTTTGTATTGTCAATCTCAAAGACCTGTAGAAGTTTAGAATACATACTTAGCAAGCGCAAAGCCCTGGGACTAGTACACAATAAATTTTTTTTTAAAGTTATTTTGATATACTAGGCAATAGTACTTTGTAAAATTTGTGTTTTAAAAATGTCTACTCCCAGTCTGATGTTTCTGGTTACTCTGGGAATAATATTCATCAATGAACATAACAGTGTCTTTAAAAATATATATTCCATTTTATCAGTCTTCTTAGGTTCGTACTGTTTGGAACAAAGTCAGTATTTTTTTCTACCCCGAGGTCCTGAATATACTTTTATATTTTATTCTAGGAACTAGATTATTTTACGTTTAAGATTTAGGATTAGAATGATTCTCAAAATAACTTTAGTATATATAGTGATCAAGATTTATTTTTATGTGAATATCAACTGATTTACTACTATATGTTGAAAAATAACTCTTCTTTCAACGACATTATCACTGCAATTTTCTTTAATCAGTTTACTGTAAGAATATAAACATGTCTCACAAGACCTATTTGCTTCTGCTGGTGAAGTTTCTACCATGCACCAATGCAGCACTCTCTTCACCATTGTGGTTAAAAATTAGCTCAATATTTGGTATCTTAAAAATAATTCCTTAGATATTTTAAATCATTTGCATTTTAGATTAACTTGCCACAAGAAAAAATGTTGATTGCTCGCTTGATTGAGAGTCTGTGATGAAGATGGGCAGAACTGACATCTTAATAAAAGTGAGTCTTCCATGCAATTGGTATGGCATTTTGTTGTAAATTTAAAAATTATGTTTTAATTTCCTAATTGATTAACAAACATTCAATGTACTTTATTTAACAGTGAATTAACTAAATTTGATTATTGCTTCTAATAGTCTACAGATTTCTGCACAAATGATCATTATATCTGCAAATAAAGATATCTTTTTTCTTTTCAAACTGTATATTTTATTTCTCCCCCCTTCTTGCGCTATTTAGGAATGTTAGAATGATATTGAATAGAAGCACAAATAGTGGACATCTTGTCTTATTACCAACTTCAGGAAAATGTGTATTTTATCCCTATGTCAATGTTAGCTGTATATTGTCATTGTCTTAGATACCCTCATTAGATTAAGGAAGATATATCTATTTCTTCTTGGCTGTTTTTATACTAAAATGGCATTGGATATTATCAAATTATTTTTCTGCATCTATGGAGTTAAATCATGTGATTTTTCTCCTTTATTTGACAACAAAGAGGAAGTACATGATTAATTTTCTAATATTTAATAAATCTTGCAATTGTTCCTGTAATAATCCCACTTGTATTATCTAATTGAGGAGTTTTTCATTTGTGTTGATAAAAGAATTTAGCCTTACTCTACTTTCCTTGAAAAGTTATTGTATGATTTGGGGATCAATGTTATCCTGGTCTCATATAAGAAATTGAAAAAAAAACCCTCTTTTTTCTATTTCCTGAAAGCTTTTGTGCAAGAGTGATATTATTCACATTATTTCTTCCTGACATATTTGGAGGAATTCACCAGTGAAGCTACCCAGGTTTCCAGTTTTTGTGCAGATCTGGGAAATTTGTAAATCATGAATTCAATTTCTTGGACAGACATAAGCTACTTAAGTTTTCTAATAGTTCTCATGCCAGTTGTGTTTCTCAAGATTCGTGTATTTCACTTGTTTGCAAATCTTAGCAAAATAGCCATCAAAATATGTTCTTTTGTGATTGAGGTATAATTGTCTACTTTCCAATTTCATCTTAAAGTGTAAGATTCATTGGGTTTTAGAACATTCCCAAGGTTAGGCAACCATCTCCACTAGGAACTCTAGAACTTTTCTGCCCATCCCAAAAGAGATCACAGCAGTTACTCTTTATTACTCCCCACCCTGGGGCTCTGGAAACCATTAATCTTCTTACTGTCTTTATAAATTTGCTTTTCTGTACATTTCATATAAATAGAGTGATACACACTATGAGTTTTGAGTCTGGCTTCTTTCTCTTGGTGTAGTGTTTTCAAGGTTCACTGTGTCATATCATGTTTCACTACTTTGTTCCTTTTCTATGGCCCACCAACATCTAATTGTAATGGATCCATCACATTTTGTTTATTCATTAGTTGATGGGCATTTGGGTGGTTTCCATTTTGTGGATGCTACAAATACTGTTACTATGGAAAATTGTGTAAAATATTTTGTGTGAACACATCTTTTCAATTTCTGTGATAACTCTCTAAGGGAGTTTTCTGAGTCACAGGCTAACTGTGCTTAACATTTTCAGGAAGGGTCAAACAAAGCAGCTGTACCATCTTACATTTCCATCAGAGGAACATAAGAAGTCTTCATTTCTCCCCTTCTGCACCAGTACTTGTTTCCTTTTTCTTTTTAGTAGTCATCCTAATATTGTGGTTATGATCCGCATTTTGTTTACTACTAATGCTGAACATCAAAGCACATTCCTGCTACATTTTCTTTTTCTACCCTCTGTAGTGATATTACCTCTCTCATATCTCAGCTGGGCAATTTCTGTTCCCTCTACTTTCAAATTATCAGTCTTGCTGGAGCTGTCAGGTTTATTCAAACTTTTAAAGAGCACACTTCAGCTTTGTCAATTTTCTCTGTTATTTATTTGGGGTTTTTTGTTATTATTTTATGAATTCTCATTCTATTGACTTCAATTTACTGTTTTTTTCATGAATTTAATATATGCATTAAAGCAATAATTTCCCTCCAAAGCACTAATTTAGGTGAATCTTCCCCCAAACGAGTATATTTTTACTACCATTCAGTCAAAAACATTTTCTAACTTACATTCTGATTTTTTTTAATTGTTTTTAATTGACTCATGAGTTCTTTGGAAGCTTGTTACTTAATCCAAATGTTTGGAGAGTATCCATTTTTATATTGTAAATTTCCAACTTGTTTTCACTATGGTCAGAAAATATGCTATAAATGATTTACATCTTTAGTGGGTTTTTTTGAGACTTGAAATTAGTACCAAACATATAAAGACAACCACAAAATATCTTGAAATCAACAGCTATGACTTTCCATTTCAAGGTTGGGACCTAAAGAAGGATCTAATTTTTATTCTTTCCCTTTTTCATGTATATTTAAAGTAAAGATATATTGCTTAAAGCATAACCATAACAAAACCTGTGCATGCACTCTGTGTCTTTCTGTATGTATATAAACATCTTTATTAGTCAGGGTTTGGATATGTACACATGTATAATTATAAAAGGGGGATTTTATAGATTTATTAGATTGTCTTACATCTTCAGAAGCTGGATAGTTCCACAGTGGCCTTTTGAACACTGGAGAGCCAGAAGACCCAGGAGCTGCTCAGTGGAAGAAGTTTGAGCCCCAGAACAAGAGGGACCACGGATGCACCCCACTCTGTGACTGAAGATCTGGGAACTCTCTGGAGAATTACTGGTCAGAGTCCACATTGGAAGATAAAGGAATTGGAGTTCAATGTCCTCCAGGTGATGGCCGCAGTAATCAGCGTACCCATTCAAGAAGACTTGAGCTTGCATCTGCCTTGTTTCCACCTTCCCCTGTCTTGTGTTCCATCTGGGGCCTTGGTCTATGGAACTGGGATACCTATGTTCAGAGCAGGTCTCCCCTCAGTTTGCTGCCCCACATGCCTGTCATCTCTGGAAACACCCCCATCAACATACCCACAAATCTCTTAATTCTAAGCATCTCCTAATCCAGTCAATTTGATAATCCAGATTAACCATCTCACCATCCTATATCAGACCCTATAAACCAGTGTTCATGTCACTTGGGCAAATTTTAATTATTGAAAAGATAAATGAAGATTTTTCTCATTCAACAATGTAATCAAAACATCTGACTTTTAGAAATTAAGTGAAAATTCTTTCCATGTGATATGACATTGCTGCTAATTTTGTCCTCGAATTTCCTGGAGTCAAAGTCAAGAAAACACTTAATGGACATGGATTTCTTATTTGTGCTTTGAAAGTCCATTGTACAGATAGCTGTATTTATCACTAGCCATTGGCTCACAACAGGTATCCTTTGAAGTCTGTCTATCTTGTCAATGATTATTCTATTATACTAATGATTATTATTTTCTGTGTTCCTTGTTATCATATCTACATACAAAATGATACAGAGCATATCAATAATGACACAGAGAATATATCACAGCTTCAATTGTCATCAGTGACAACTTTCTTCTTCTTTTAAGTTGTTTAATATAAAGAAAATTTTAACTGGGCTCTCTCAGTTGTTTGTATTTTTAAATGCAGCCCCAATTGTGTTATATTTTTCTTCTTTTTTTTCTGATGTTGCCTCATGATGATAAGCACATTAAACATTTTGGGGAGCAATTTCACAGAAAAGATGCTATGCTAAGTTGTCATCATCCTCTTAAGTCAAGCGTAAGTTTGAATTTTCCCATTTCTGACATTAGCTCTGACCACTGATTAAAGGGGCTTCAGCTGGGTTTTCTTCACGCTATGTCTATTCTTTTGACAGTTAAGTATCTGTAGGGAAATACTTTGAGACTTAAAAACACATTGTACTCATTAAATGTTCACCCAGAGTTTCAACATCCACTGATATTTCTTGGCTGAATTAATCATTATTTTGATTGTTTTCGAATTGTGATTTGTCTACTTTTATTATACTTTTACATTTATTAGCTAACATCATAAGAAAAAGAACGGCTCTTTTTTTTCCTTCCTTTCTTTATATTAGTAAGTACTCAGAAATGATTTAATTCTCTTGATTATAATCCATTATTATCAACCTCATCCAAAATCACCCAAAGTAGGTCAGTGGGAATCTCTCCATGGTGGATTCTGGATCCTTCTGAGACCACCCTTTCATTCTTTGAAACTTTCTTTCTGACACAAAATGTTGTTCTGGGATGCTTTCCCTCCCGTGGTTCTGTAAGTTGCCTCCAGAGGCCCACCTCCTTTGATGAAGAGTGTTAAGAGAAGTCAACATCTAGTTGGGATATTGTTATCTCAGACAGAGCTAGAGAACATGTATTGTGCATACAAGCTAATTTACAACTACTTTCTCACTGCCAGTTTACACTGATGAATCCATCACCTCAAGCTTGTATAACGTTCTCCTTTTGCACATTTTGAATTCCTGCCTCTGACAGTTGTTTCCACTCTCCTTCCTCCCCAATTTCTGTTTCCATGCTGAGCTGCTGCAAACTGCATTGACCTCCTCCACTGAAGCTCCTCTTGCCCCACTGATTCCAACACCACACACCAGCTGAGGCCACCACACCCACAGGACTCCCTCTCCCATGGCTCCTCTGCCCTGCTGTGATGGGAGGATGTCCTCATTCAAAAGTCAAGAAAAGGCAAGTGATTCTCAAAGACTTATTTTATTCATCCAGGTCCTACAAGAGAGAGGCAGGTGTGAAGTATGGGTTTAATGTTAGAATTTTGCTCAAAGAAATATCTGTGTGAGAAAAAACAGGCCAGGAGCCAGGCAATGCCTGGAGAACTGTGGGAGTACGGTTTCCACCCCTGCCATGCTCAAGTATGGGTTGCAAACAGCCCGTGGGAAGGAAGTCTGGGAGGATCCAGAGCAGCACAGCTGCCAGGACCTCTCAGCAATTACATTCCTGTATCTGGATGACAGTGACCACATTCTCATGCTCCCCAAACTAATATCATTTTTCCCTGATTACAATTATTCAATATTGTAACTGAATAAAGTCAATATCACATTAAAATAAGCCTTCTTACAAAAATGATACTTTAGAAGTATACGCAATTCAACATCATTTACCAAACCATGGGCCCTTTTTTTTATCATAACTCAAAGATGAAGACAATGCCATATTATTTTAACTCTTTTCACTCAAAGATTTCTGGAAATGTACAATTTAGGACCTTTCTAGAAAAGAGATGCTATTGAATGACAGGATATTGCTTATCCAATCCCTGTTATGAACTAATTCTAAACATGCAGGTTGAACTAGACTTTGTAAAAGAATATTTTGATGAAGTTTATTCCTTATCTGTGTCTCATATATTTCAGAACCTTGGTTATTCATTTAGAAAGTTAGTGCTTGTTTTGAATGTTGTATCACACATCCCAATATTCATGAATAAACAAATATAAACAACAGGCAGATTGTTTACATTTCGAAAAATGTAAGAAAAAGGGAGTGCATTGTGGAAATGTAAAGCTATTCTACACTGTGGAATTTTATTTGGCACTTGTAGACATACTCCCAGGTCTCAGAACTACAATTCAGCATTTCATAATCTCTTCAATTTTACCTTTGAATTTAATTCTCACATTTTAACATCAATTTGGGGGAAAGCCATATGTTTTAGCTTCACTAAATCCACTTAAATTTGGCATAGACAGAGAATGTAGCAAGTAGTGGTAGAAATTAACATAAAATTAAAAGCAGCAAACAGATAAATATACGAAAATGTAAGATACCTGTAATGGCTTTCTGATGAAAGTCTTAAAATTTAATTTTCACAAACATCCCTGAAATTTAGATTATATTTAAAGTGGGAGAAATACACAGGGGGAAAGGATTTGAGAAGATAAACCTAAGGGCAAAACACTATTCATATGATAAATATTTATACAAATATTTACTGTTTACAATACTTGACACTTTGCCCACTTTTGCTGAATGGCTACTGTGATAAGACACACTGTTCAAGAGACATTAACCCTTAAGTTGCCCATATTTTTTGAGCCTTTAAATGTGGCTAGTTCAAGCTGAAGCTGTACTACAAGTAGATGTCAGAGACTTAGAATGAAAAAAATAAGAATGCAAAATATTTCATTAATAATTTTATATGAGGGGCTGGGGCTGGGGCTGGGGTTCAGCAGTAGAACACTTGCCTAGCACGTGCGAGGCACTGGGTTGGATCCTCAGCACCACATAAAAATAAATAAACAAAATAAAGATATTGTGTCCAACTACAACTAAAAAATTTTTTAAAATAATTTTACATAATTATATGTAAAACAAAATATTTAGAATATTTTGGTAAAATAAAATATGGATATTATTTAACAATATGTTTTGTACTTTCCTAATGTGGATACTAGATAATTAAGAATCACAAAAACATAAATTCTGTCATATTTCTATTGGGAATATGTGATTAGTTTTATCACAATACATATTCATGATTTTTGCAGAACAAATCCATCTTTCCATCCTTCATGGTGCCCAGTAGGATGGAATGCCCTTTCTTCCTTTGAAGTTAAGTGTGGCCAAAAGGCTTCTTTAAACCAAAGGGTTTTGAGGAGAAGTGTCACTTCTCAGAAGAGGCTTTAAGAGCCAGTGTGCAATTACCTCCCCCAGCTGCTGTTACTGCAGAAATACATTGCAAAGAGACCTCTGTCTTCCCAACTACCTCGTGACTAAGATTAGAGCACTCTACTGGCATTGAGGGCACAGAGATTGGAGGCAGATTGAAGCTTTCACTAAATATTCCAAAAATATACAATAGAAAATAACATGCTACAAAGAAGTAAAAAAAAACAATTACTTAAAAGTCAGTTGTGACCATAACTTGGCTTCTAATACTATTCTCCAATTCTTCCTTGAGGAAAGGACTGATTCTATGATTGAGGCAAGATGAGCCTGCAGCATTTTGTTGTACCAGAAAAGTAAGAAACTGTGCAAAAGAAAAAAAAAAAAACAGAAGCCAACTTGAAGTGCTCCAGATGGCCAAAATTGAAACAACTGAAATAATATCACATTTCACTGTATTTCAAAATATAAAACAAATAAGCCCTAATCCATGCTGATATAAATTAATGGTTGAATAAATTCATAAATGGGATAGATAGACATTTCAAGTTTTCCCTCCAGAAGAATTCTAAATAATTGACATTAGTGGAGGTGAAGCTCAACTCCTCACTTGGAAGTACGCGCCATTCTTAGTATTTGTGTCCAGGTAATACAGAATGGAGACACACATGTGGGAAACTTAGCTTCACTTAGAGAAGTTTGACAAACACTAGGATTTCCAGGTGGCCCATGTTCACACAAAGATCATAAGTTATATGGGTGGTATACACCATTGATAGATGTTTGGAATGGTACTTCATCTCTGTGTCTTCCTTGTCAATAATAATTATTAATTAATAATAATAACAACCCACCTAATCCGAGGGGGAAAATACATTAGAATAAAACAAATGAGGTTCATTCTGCAAGATGCCACACTAAGACCTCTCCAAACTGTCAAGGTCATGTAAAAGCAAGGAAAGGCTGAGAAACCATCACAGCTCAAAGCAAGCAAAGGAGACACAACCAAATGGCCACTGGCATCTTAAACAGGATCCAGGTACAAAAAGAGAACTTTATAGAAAAACTAATAAGGTCTAAATAAATTTTTGAGCTCAGTAAATAGTATTATGTCATATATCATGTATTCATGAGTTGTGCCCATGAAGTGTGTGCATAGTAAGACAAGATGCTAAGAAGGGAGAAAAATGAGTATGGTATATAAGGGAACTTATTACACTGTCTTTAAGAGATTTCAGTAAATCTAAAACTTCTAAGATAAAAATTTTATTTAAATATTAAAAAGTTGATAACCTCTTTGAAAACGTCCTGATTCCTTAATTGTAAGCCAGCTAAGCAAGATTCAGATCTTTCACCTCCTGCATAATCTCCTAGGAATTTTTCCTGACCTCAGAGACAAGCACATAGGTTAGAAGCTTCCTTCATGCAGACAGAACAGGGACTTTACTCTGAGAAAGATTTTTGGCATTAGTATTGGTGTTTGTTGTTTCAATTGGCCTTCTGAAATCCGGAGTTTTTAGAAATTAGGCCAAAATTAGTAAAGTATAAGCATATGAAACTATGTTTGTTACCCCCATTCCTTCAGTGAAGCTAACTCAGCTTTGCACAGTTCTGAATCTAATCAAATTTGGATAAAAAAAATTTGCTGATTTTTACCTATAAAAATGAATTTTAATCCAGGCCCCTGAAAATAAACTGGATGCTAGAAATGACCTCACTCAAAGTCATTGCTAACTCACTTGTATAAACGCATGTACAGACTGGAGGACATGAACAGGAATTATTTTATATTATGGAGGTTAGGATTTTATATATATATTTGCATCCCTAACCATTCTCATAAAACTAAATTCAAATTTCAATTGAATAATCTTAGGATGAGGACCCCACCATCATTTCTTTCTTTTCCCCTTTGCTTTCTTCCAATGTCCATCCCTCTTCTTTCTTAAATTTCATGGGTTTTTTTTCCCTATATTTCGCAATGCTCTGGAGAGAAGCCTGAATTGGAGGTTTCCAAGTACATCAGGCGCTGATTGCTGGGTGGGAAGAGCCAGAAGTGCAAGCACACCCCACCTCAGCCTGGTGTGAGTGGCGACTCAGCAGCAGCTGGAAGACCACTGTGCATCCACCAGAGTCACATGTGACCTGCAGCCATTGTAGCACGTATTCCACCAGAGTCCTTTATTAATGGGCCAAGAATGAAAGAGGAGATGGAAAAATTACTGTGAAAATTACTTTCATCAGTCTGACCTTCCTCCTCTTAGCCTTCAATAACTAGTCCCAAAATATTTTGCTTTTTTTACCTTTTCTCTTTCTGAAAAGCTGATACAACAACTTTGTGTTGAATTCTACATAAATACACATACACATACCAGAGTTGTGCCAATGTTTACTTTTCGATGAAGAGTTATTTTGTTATACTAAACTACTCATTTCTCCTGTGTGAAATACCTCTAAAACTGTTGTTTTCAAGCCTGGGGTGTTACTTAGTGTTAGAGCAATTATTCAGCATGCCTAAGGGCCTGGATTCAATCCCTGCACTGCAAAAAAATTAATGTTATTTATGCAGCATTCTAGACTTCATGCGATGAATAATTATACACTCTATTTAAAGGTGAGCATTCAGTGTCTGACTAAAATTTATAGTAACTATATAAGTATTACTTTCTTCTAGATAAAACCTATTGACTTAAAATAACAGTCAAATAGAACTCTCTACATGTTTGTCAACAGTGTCAATTTGAAAAATTATATGGGATTCAAATTATCATATCATCTTAAAGTTCAGACTGGAGAGTCAGAGAACTTTCTTAAAGCAAACAGCCATGAAAAAAAAAAAAAACTGCTGAGAATTGTCTAAAATTCACTTTCTCTAGTAAGGTTGAAGTGAATCATCTGTACAGAAGTCCAGATCCAAACTATTCTTTCTGGTTGTAAATAAACAAAATAAATCCTTGAAGATATTACTCAGATCTAAAGAATGTACTAAATATTGGTGCAATAGTTTCTGAACTTTAATTTATAAATGCCTGCCTCTTAACTCTGCATAATTTTTTTCAGTTATCAATGCTTTATTTTCTCAAATCTACCATATCCACATATCTAGGCTATTGGATTAGGAACAGGGGAAGATAAAAAGAATTTTTAAGATGCAATTTCTATCCTTTGGGAGATGACAAATTTTTATCATAATATTACAATATGAAAAGAAAAAAAAACCTACTGTCATAAATGTTAAGACATGCAGGTAGATCAACAGTAAATCCTATGATCTTCATTTTACACCCTTTTCCAGTTCCACCCACCCACCTCGACTTAGAAACATTACATTAAGCACAAGATAATGAAGAAATATTCAAATTTGTTTCCCCATTTCCAATCACCTCCTCTGGTCCTTGTTTCACTCCACATCTATCTTGGAGTGGTGACGAAGGTCGAGGCCCCTGGAGGGTGACTGACTTTGTCCCTTGGGAAGCTTTGTGACTTTAGATAAGCAATTTATTCATTCTGAGGTTCCAGTTTCCTCATCTAGTAAATTATGTTAATGTTAGATTTTACAGTATTATTATAACGTTTAAGTTAATTTAATAACAATTTAATAACTGTGTTTGGCATAAGTGTCTAATCAACATCTGCTGTTGTTTCTGATCCAGGGTTTAATGGCATCCTTGGACTGGGGCACCACAACTTAGATGAATGCCCTTTGCTTCTGCAGCCAGATTATGTTAGGGTAGCAGCACTATTGGCTTATCACTATGTTCTGGAACAGAGAGGTTCAACAGAAGGAGAATGTTTTCCCAGTCTAGGAGTCAGGGTAATGCAAAACTTGTTCCTTTCTCACAGAAACTCATAATTATATAACATTCTGCACACAATGTTTGCTTCCAAATTTTGAAGTAGACTTGCTTTGGATACAGATTGAAATGACCCTTGGAAGCGTTGGCCCATGACTCCTTTTATGAAAATAATTCTGAAATCTGACCAAGTTTCATGTCTTGAAATTTGACTGAAATGTGATTTTGTCTTGTTCTTTAGAATCACCTCGAATATTCCATTTGGTTAGTTTTTGCTATGAGAGTTTAAAATGGCATTTGGCTACAAGTAGCCTCAAGTTTTAACCCAAGGACAAGTGTCACAGAAGTTGGGAAATTGAATGATAAGAATCCTTATCTCCTTAAGCATAGCCAGCAGCAGCAAGCCATGCATAAAAATATGTTCTCTTTGTAAATACTTTCAATTCTTTCAACATCTGAGTACAGAAAATCTGCACTGAGGAGAATGCAGCCTTTTCGAGAAGGACAGGCGTGGTTTGGCTTTGAGTGATAATTCACATCGGTTTACAAATTAACAACCAGTATGAAAAACATGAAGCCAGTCAGTATGTGACACGGGCATTATTAAATAAGTGTCATCTTGTAGTATGTTTAAATTAGTTAATTTGTTTCAATTCATTAATTTTTAAATGAATCAGTTCTATATTCTTTTGCGAAAAAACTAAAGGGATTTTCCTACAGCTCAACATTGCCCTCCCATGGACTAAAAGCCAAAAGATGGTATTTCTAGTATTTAAAAAAGAAACAAAGAAATTATACTCCTGTGGCACAGGCTTTTAAAGATGCAAATAACTCCTAGAATTCTGAATAGCAGCACACGACTATCCCCCCCCCCCACTATCCCCGGCATTCTTAGCACGACTATCTCATGTCTGAACTTCCTCCATGGGTCAGTCTGCTCTGAACCTTCCTGACTCTAGCCCACCCTGTGTTCTTGTTCATGGGCAATTACCACATAAAAATGAGCAACATCATGATAAATCAGTAGTTACTTACTGAGTCTGACCAATTCCTGAATGGGCATTCCAAGGTAATTTCACTCACTGAGTATTGTATGTTATCTTAGTTAAAAATTTAAAAATACTTGGTAAGTATCTGGTAGGTGTGGTGAGCTAGGAAGCAAAGGAAATGTTCCATTAATTAAGAGAAGAATAAAAATCCTTGTCAGTTTTATAACCAAGGGTGTTAAATAGAAATGAGTCAAATTCTCCTAAGAATCCATCTGGACTTGTGGCAGACTTGTGTTAGTGGAAGTCAAACAGAGATGCAGATTAGAAATAACTCATGAGTCCTAGAATGGTGTTGATTGATCCAAATCAAGCAAAAAGAAAATGGGAGGGGGTTGAGAAATTGATTTTTTTTAAACGAAAGACCATTTATAAATTTCATTGTCCTTTTTTGAAATGACATTATGAAGAAAACGTTTGTAGATGATGTTGAAAATTAATAAGTGGCCCAATAGCACCTTCATACATTGGGCATGAAAAGAATATTCCTTGATCATCGGCAACTCAGGAGGCTGAGGCAGGAGGATCATGAGTTCAAAGCCAGCCTCAGCAAAAGCGAGGCACTAAGCAACTCAGTGAGACCCTGTCTCTAAATATGAAAACACACAATAGAGCTGGGGATGTAGCTTAGTGGTCGAGTGTCCAAGTTCAATCCCCAGTACCTAAAATAAATCAAAAATAAATAAAAATAAAATAATTACCAATCCATGTGAGGTAAACTGACTTAATCTCTTAGACTCAATTTCCTCACCTGTGAAATGGTATTTTTATTCCTATTTTACAAATTTTAGGGTGCCAATGAGAAAGAACATAGGCGTAGTTAATCCTTGAGCCCGAATCTGGGTGTGTTTCTTTGAGTTATGAAAATGTAACCCAATGCAACTGAGCTGTGGCAAGGGGGAGCCACCATCAGCACCTTCAGACATCAGCTCCTGCTCCAAGTGGAAGGATGGCTATATCCCAACACTGACTACGCTGGAGTCGAGGTGAAACCAGTGGGCAGGTCATTCTTAATGTCACTCTCACTTATGTTTGATATACCCAAATGGAACTCTTTTCCTAATGCATAGACCCTGGGCACAAGAAGAACAAGAAATGATCACTTATCTCAGAAGGGAAAAGCATTCAGAAACAAAGACCAGACAGCCAATTGGAGGGTGAGAGCCTATGACATAATCACAGAGTAAGAATTTCCTACAAGACTCGTAAACACAAATTCTGCCTCCAAAAACAAACTTTCTGTCAAATTGGTGCAGATTCTTTCCATAAGATGTGTTGTAAAATTGTTAATAGAAAAATTCTCACCTTTAGTAACAGTTTTCATAACTCCAATTTCAATCAGATCTATAATGCTACAGAATGCATTTTAAACATGCTTAGTGCTCTTGCGTCCCAGAGATTAATGGGAAACATGGAAAGCTATTTGGAAGTGGGTTTTTGTAACTTCCTCTTTTCCTCTTTGTTCTTCCTGTGACTCAGGGAGACAGAAGGTCCAACTGACCTGACTGAGGAAAGCTCACAGGAAGCAGAAACAGAGAAGGAAGGAGTCTGAATAGAGATCAGAGGAAGAAAAATTCATTAAATGAAAACCAGGAGAGGGGAAAATGAAAGAGTAGATGGGAAAAAGATGAAGTGACTAAAAAGCCTACCAGTTTCTGTTACCTACAATATCGCATATCATTTTAAGACTTATTAGAGCTGGAGTTGGTTAAATGTTCAAGTTTTGGCATCGTGAGTTTTACAGTTGTCATTTCAAAAGAAAATCTACAGCTGGGCGCTGATTACTGGCACATGCCTATAATCCCAGTGGCTCAGGAGGCTGAGACAGGAGGATTGAGAGTTCAAAGCCAACCTCAGCACTGGGCGAGACCCTGTCTCTATATAAAACACAAAATAGGGCTGGGGATAGGGCTCAGTGGTCAAGTGCTTCTGAGTTCAATCCCCAGTACCAAAAAAAGAAAAAAGAAAGAAAGAAAATCCAGTTCTAAGGGAGGGCAGGAGGCCAATATTTTTTTGTCAGTCATCTGATTTTAAGGATGTGATGGTTAAAGGGGAAAACCAGCACCTAAGATGTGGAAAGATACACAGAGTGGGAAGGCTGCCACCTACAAGGAAAATCTAGAGAAGCAAAAAGTTCTGGTTATGCTAATTAAGTCTGGTCTTGTACTAAGGTTTTCCAGCTTGTTTGCCAGGCTACTGAAATGGAAATAGAAATAAGATGTAATTACTAGTTTGCCCGTTGAGAATTACAGACTTATTGAGATGTAAGGAAAGTAACTGAGAGATCACAAGCCTAAATTCCCTTAGGTCACAAACCTGAGAGCTCAGTGAGGTCCGGGACATGGATGAAGAAGGGGACCCTGGCCACTGTGGATCTTGGATGCATCTGAATGCCAAGGAAAACTCAGCACCAGTGTCCTTTCACCTCCGCTCAACATGATCTGACTACAGGCACCAAGGAAGGGTAAAAAGGAGAAAGGAAGTGGGGGAGGGGCAACTGTTATGCAAATCAGGTAAATTGCATCTAGGGTACCAGAGCTCTGAGCCCATGCAATATAAGGCCTTTGGACCACGGAAGAGAAGAGGGTAGCCTGAGGACACAGTTACCTCACGGGAGAGCCAAGAGCACATCAGGAGGAAGGTTCTCTTCCTGCCAGCTCAGTGCCCCCTGGCTTTTAAAGATTCCAAAGTCCTCATAAATTCATACTGAAATTCATACATTTCTGTGAGTTTGGCAGTGGCCTTGATTGTGTGCTTCCACACCCTTGGCAGATAGTTTGAAAAGTCTCCAGATAAACTCCAGCTCCACAGCCCATATGCTCTGGTCCATCAAGTCAGTTTTCCCTCCATTTAGGCCTCAAGTTGGCAGAGAAGGTTAAACACTTAATGTTTTATAGAGGTCCAAAGCATTGAAGTCATTGTAACAGAAATCTTTACTCCATGCCAGGCTCAATGTCTTAGAATCTGTCTTTTCTTTCGATTGAACACTTCAAAGTGGTGGTGCCCAGCCGAATGTAAAAGCAGTTCCAGGAAGATAAAGATTTATCAAAGATCAGAGTTCCTAAAAAGTACTCTGACTTAAATTGTGGCAGGTGCAAATTACAGCCAAGGATTCCTTGAAAAAAAAAGTTCTTGAACCAAAGTTCTACTGGTCAAAAGCATAAAGATGCTGCATGAAACAAAGATCACAACTGGTCAAAGGGACAGTAAGTTGGTGAAAAATGAGAACAAAACATCAGATAACCAGAATAAACAAGAATTTCACACTATTAGGTAGTCATATTTATTTTATTGTACTATAAATATGATTTCCTTCTGTAGTAAGGAAATACCTCAAAACACCTTCAATCATACAAGAGAAAAGGAAGTTTTAAGACAGTATTTGAAAAGGAACAATGTATAAGTGGAAAAGCATTTATGGCTTTTAGCTCCTTCAGTGTCACATTTGTTCACAAATACCCAGCGCCACATGTACCTGTTTATATGCTAGAAATGACTCCTACACGGGACTTGGCTAAGTGAATATTTAGAGAATCTCACACAATCATGATTAAGATTCATGACTAATGTGAATTATAAATATTTATATTAGGTCTGCTTTTGTACCAAAAAAAAAAAAAATGACTAGTGTCTAAACACATGGGAGAGTTGGGGAGGAAGATATTAGGTTATGTGATAACTGCTGATCCTGGAAGTTCACAGTACAACTTTCCTCTTGGGGGTTGATATGGTGACTATCATCAGGGGTCTCCTCCAAAGCCTTGGAAATTTCAGTAAAACCTTAAGGAGTCATGCATAAAAAGGAATTTCTTTCATGTGCTTTCAACTAACAGAATTTAACTAAACCAAATCTTCAGACTTTTCTGCTAATATTGATTGTGTTAATCAACCAAACCCAAAAGTTTGGGGAAGGAGAGGTCACACGTAGTACTTACTATTAAAATCAAATGAGGGAAAGAAAAGTCCAAGTAACAAGGAAATGGAATTAAAAGGATTTTTTTTATACTAGTAAAAGCAAACATTCTGCATTTCTGTAACCAAATTCATTTCCAGAAATTTCATTACCACGGAATAGGTAAGACATGAAAGTGTTTCAAAATACAAAATACCTTTTTATCATACCTTTTCCTTCGTTTCTTTGTCTCCTGCTGGGCTGAGTGGTGCTGGAGTTCCCACCTTGGGTCTCTCAGGAGCTAGGCAAGCATTTTACCACTAAGCTACACCCTACCCTTCAGGGAGGGCCCTTCCTCTCACCTAGCTTACCTTTGAAGTGGCCTGCAGCTCACCTGTGTGAGAGGCACAGCCTCTCCCAGGATGACTGATGAATACAGGGCCCTCCCACAGCTGCTGCTCCTTTGAGACACTTGTTTCCCACTCCTGTCTTTCCTCTGCTTCTGTTTTAGCCCAGACCTTGGAGACAGCTTCATGCCCTTCCTGGAGGAAAGGTGCCATTTAACCAGCCATGGCTAATGACCACCTTAATTCTGGGTCCACACAGATCCATCCTTATGTAGGAAAAGCCCCTCTCCTGAACCAGAGGAGTCCCAGATTCACCAGAGTGATCTCATCATTTCCCTCTGAACAGAAGTATGTGAACAGAACTACCATCTGCTCAGTGGCCCAAAACAGAACCTGGCTTATAAGTGTTGTCTGCCCTTCCTCCCCTGTGCTATGATTTCCAATCAATTATTCATTCTGATTTCATCCAGCAATCTCGTTTGCCTGTAGTTGGCCAAATTTTCTCAGACTCATGTTGGAGTGCCAGGATGTTGTCTGAATTTTTGCTGTATCTTTTTAACTGGGTCTCCTTTTCATTTCTTTTTAAAGACCCTCTATAATTAGTTCATTTCTAAAGGCAGATTGACCTTGAAAAATTATAATGCTGGTGGTGTTCATTTGCTAAAAACCTTCAAATGTTTCCCATGTTCTTAAGATAAAATTTAAGTCCTGCATGACTTGCCCTGCTAACATGAGCATAGATTACATTTATTTTATATTACACAATATTGTGTGTGTGTGTGTGTGTATATATATATATAAAACTATGGCAACTTAATAATAAGAAATATTAATTGAATTTCAACTATGGGCAAAAGATTTAGACATTTCTCAAAGAAAAAATATAAATGGCCAATTAACACAGGTAAATGTGTTCCAGAACTTTATTTATCAGGGAAATGCAATTTATTATGAAATTGATCATTTAATTCCTCTATCACCCAGATATTCCAAGCCTAGGTAAATTTAACCAAGAGAAACACAAAATATATAAAACACAGTAGCAGACTAAAACTGAGTGAGATTTTGTACAAAACATGTGTCCACAAGAAAATGTATGTAAAAATCTTCATAGCAGTTTTTTTCATAGCAACCAAAACCTGTGAATGGATAAATGAGTTTTTTAAAAAATAATGGGTTAATATTCAGTAGGAAAAAAAACTAATAATTCCTTGTAACATTATGTAAGAATCTTATAAATATTTTGCTGTGTCAAATAAGTCAGGAACAAAGGAGTATATATTGAAAGATTTCCCTTACATGAAGTCTGGGCAAGAGAACTAACTAAGCAATGCTGAGTGTTTGGTGTGTGCAGAGGTAGTGACAGAAATCACCTAGGTATGTTTGAAATGTTTTACATATTGACCCAGTGTGAATGATATACATGTATCAAACTGCAAATCGCACATTTTAAAATCCACACATTTCACAACATATTAGTTATGCTTCAATTATTTTTCTTTTCTTTGTATTATCCAAAATATATTATTACAAAGTTCAATGTATTTATTTCTATCACTCACCAAATTAAATACAAATATCCATAAAAATTTTTTAAATAAAATAATTTATTGTCTTACTTTTTAAGCAAATTTCAGTTATCAGCTTATATTAATACACTTCAGTTAATTCTTATTAATTTGGGGGAGGTAGTGAGAATTTAACCCCAGGTCTTGTGCATGCTAGACAATCTCTCTACCTCTGAGTTACATTCCTAGGCCTATTATGTTATTTTAATAAGTTCATTACATCTTAACTGAGTAAAAACAAACCAACTCTGGTAAGCCCAGGGGTTATTACTTTCTACATGACTTTGAAGAGGCCTCCAAAGAGCAGGTAATATCACCTGCCTTGGCTCAACAACTAGTTCTGATCCTTTCCCTTTCCCTTCCTGATTGACAGAGCTGACAGAAAAGATTAGCCTCATGCTGCATAAAAGGACCCACACAGGAAACTTCTGCCAGTTAGAGATTTCTTCCAAATTTTTTTATTGTTTACTACAAAATGGGATTGGCTGCCCCAGCCTCAGCCCTCTGATTCCTTAGGAGGCTTCTAAAATAAACTCAACTTGAAGCCCAAAAGCACTTTTCATCTGCGGCCCTGAAGAGCAAATTTAACAACCTGCAGCTCTTAACAAATTGTTTTCTGATGCAGGCGCCTTCTGAAATAGCTGGTGTCTCTTATCACAGATGATTACCTTTGGAAGAACAGTAGCAAACTAAAACTGAGTGAGATTTAAAACAATATGAAGTGGTTTCACATAAAAAAATGTTATATTGATTATTCAAAGAAAATAAAGCTTTTCATGCTTGCCTGAATCCAGAGCCTCAAAAACACCATATCTTTTGTTCCATCTTACATACACCAGGATACAGACATCTTCACAACCTTTTAAAATTCCATTCTCCATAGGCTTTTCATCCAAGACTGACATGGAAATTCCAATAGAAGGTTGGAAATTGAATATTTCCACTTTTCAGTCTCAATAGGGGAAGAAGAGAAATGTGAGCCCACATCTGTTCATAAATTTTGATATTTGGATGATTTCATGATGAAACAAACATGGCATCAAAACTTACTATCTAGAAATGGAATTCTTCCTCACAAATGCAGAGCATATTAGCTTTTCATAAATGTAGGCTTTCACACACACACACACAAAAAAACAGGAAACAGATGAACTATGTAAATCATTTAAATAAAAATATACCATGGTGTATGCACAGTTCCTTATGATAGTGTCCATAAAACATTCTCCGGAAAGTGCAGTTGATCTCTCAATAACACAAGCCAGATGCTGGTCAGATGCTAGATATATCCGGACTTACCCCAAATGTGACAGTGCTGTTACTGTGGGCAAGCTCGAATTACTGCCCTCTACACTGTATTTAACCTAGGATTATACATTTACAAGTAATGGCACTCTGTGTTTTCAAAAATGCATGGATAGAAAACCTCAGCATACTCTGCGTGGCACAGCCCACTGGCACATGTGGGCTGATGAGTTTCTCCAGGGATAAGCAGTGGTGAACTGAGGCCACAATTAGAACGAGATTATAATGTGATAAAATGTGTAATGATTACCTTTTCAAAAGTGGATTCTGGGTCAAAGTTCAAGACTTGTGAATATAAACGTTCTCTTCTTGTTTACTACCTTTTACAAGATCAAGATCAAGACATCAAAAATCCTGTGACTCTTTCCTAGAATCATTACCCTATTTTAGTGAATCTGAGATTCTAAACTAATTTGGAAGCCAGGTTTATACTTTATGTTCAAGATCAAAGTCTTCATTGTCTGAAGTTAGATCGTTTTTATTTTTTAAGGAATACATATTTTGCCTTGCACTTTATGTTAATACAAACTTATTAACGAAAAGTCTAAAGGGAAAGAGATGAATTCTTTTTAATTATGTCAATTTTAACAATTAACACTGGGAAGTAATTAAGAGTCCAACCAGTAAAATGAGGTTACATACATGAGACATTGTTGTTTGCCCCCAAATTACAAAAAAAAAAAAAACTGTTTTCTTACTAAAAGAAAGAAGACGTGTAAATAAATGAGGATTCAGATAACACTTTTCTAAAGACAGAAGTTACATTTCTAGTTATAAGCAAAGCACAAGGACATAGCCAGGATTCTCACTGCAATTCCAGATTGTAAGAATCACAACGACTCCTCACTAATGGACCATACTTTGAAAAAATGAAGCCACAGAACATTTTTACTGGAGTGAAACTTCAAAAAAGATGTCTCATTGTGTAATGTTTTGTTTTTCATCTGTTTCTTTATAACCCCAGATTCTCCCAAAATGCCTCTTCTTTTCATAACCACATGTCTAAGAGCAAATCTTGAGGATTTGTCTCAAAGGAGGAGAAAAGGTTAGACCAACTTTACAATAATATGATTCATGTTGAAGATGCCACAGAAAAGAATCTTCTAAAATGCTTCTGGAATAATAATTCTACATTTATTTCTGTTTTAAAAACTAGCGTCAAGTAAAACAGCTGACAGATAAGTCCCTCAATCTGTTCAATCATCCCTTGGGAAATCCGAGTACATGAACCTATCAGAGGTTTTAGGAAGTCCTGCAGCACAAGAACATTTAGTATGCCAAGCATTTAGCACGGAGTCTCCCAACTCTCCAGACACCGGAGCACTTAGAGATGTGGCAGTGTACTTGAGGAATTGCTGAGAACGATAAAGTGGAAATGGGGGAAAAAAAAAAAAAAAACCTTTTCCGATGAAGTCTCTGTGTTAAAATGTCAGTGTGTCATGGCCACCACACAATCATGAACTCCACCAAAACCTTTCAAATTTACTGTTTCATAAACATCTGTGGACTACAAAGGGCACACAGTGAGCTCACCCATTTTCAAGAATAAGCAACTTACATCCTCTAAACTGAAGTGAGGGTTCCTGATCCGGGCAGAGTGATGTGAACAACTCCAGGGTCACTCAGACCCACCATGTGTGGACCAGCTGCACGAGGACTCTGAAAATAAATGGTGGCAGGTGGCTCAGGGAAGAATAGCGGAACCCAAAGCAGTCAGGGGGGAGCTTCTTTTTCTTCCCTTTTTCTTGCCTTTGAATCAGCCCATGTTTTAGGGCAGGGCACCCGGTATGCACAGGAAGAATTCCAAGAGAAATTCCTCCTTTTTGTCTCTGTACTGGGAAGTGAAGGCTCTACAAGGCAGAGAAGAAGGGGGAAAGGCATGGACCTTTTCTGGTTTCTCTCTCAGCTTTGACCCCAGCAAGCCCCACTCCCAAATCTGTAACCTGTGGTGGCTGGGACAGTGGCAGCCAGGCAAGGGCCTAAAGCTCTGAGAAAGAGCTTTGTGCATCTGAAGAGAACTGTGCATCCAAAATCCATGGAGGAAAATGCCCCTTTTCTTCTCTTATCCTCCTGCCACTTGCTTCTGGAGGCAGAAAGAGTCTCAGGACATACAGGGCACAGTGAGGACACCAACCAGAAAGCCAAGAAGGAGGGACCCTAGAAGTAAGACAGTCTGAAGGAGATTATGGGGAAGAGAGAACTCAAGAAAGGAGATCCCCCAAAGTTTTATATGAACCTCTAAGTTCATTTTTCTTAGGGAACACCTCTAAGAAAAATGGTAGTTTGGACCCTAAAGAGTGTTCCTGAATTGTTCTGAGCACTGACCCATTAGGGAGGCCACCACCCAAGTCTGAGACTGTTCACCAAGTGTCCAGCATTGCCAGGGTGAGCTGAACAACACAGCAGAGGATTGGAAAACCACACTGACCTTTGACCCACAGTCCACACAAGAAAAGTCAGAAACTGCACCCAGAACTAACTGGGTCAGTGGCCTACCAAAACAAATAGACCAGGAACAAAGCAATCTCCACAAGAATTACTCCAGACTCAGACTCATAACTCAATATTTAAAATGTCTAGCATTCAATCCAAAATTAGTCAACATATAAAAGACCCAGGGAATTCTGACCAAAAAAAAGGGGAGAAAATAAATACCAGTAATACCAGTAGACATCATGAACCCAATTTGAACCAGATGTTGAATTTCCAAGTCTTTAAAGAAGCTACTATATATATATATATATATATATATATATATATATATATATATATATAATGCTCAAAAAGATAACAATAAACAATCTTAAAGCAAATGGAACGATATAAAGCCTCATCAGAGACAGAGGTGTTATGAGGAGAACCAAATATAACTGAAAAACAAAACTGCTAATTCTGAAGTCTAATTTTAAAAAAAATGAATGGGCTTCACAGCAGAATGGAGACATGAAATGAAAGAGTGAACTTGGAGCTAACTCAATAGAATTATCAATTTGAACAAGAGAGAAAAAGTTTGAAAAAAATAAATAAATAGAGTCTCAGGAGCCTGTGGATACTACCAGAAGCACTATCATTTATATGCTTGGAGTTCTAGAAAGGTATGAGGAAGATTATGGGGCAATTGGCAATTTTTTTACACTGGTATGGAAGTCAGGCCCTGAACTCCTGGGCTCAGGGATCCTCCTGCCTCAACTTCCCTCTCTAATCACTATTTTTTTCATTTATTTATTTTTCTTAGGTGATGCCTCAAACATTCTAGGCAAGGGCTCTGCCTCTGAGCCACACCTTAGTCCTGATGTATTTTAAGCAACATTTTATACCTTTCAACAATATTCCTTGTTTCAATAATTTTCAGCCAAGTGAATGCACTTTCTCTTACTGAAGGTTCCAAGTTTATTTCTCCAACCCTTTACTTGCATTGGGCTGTATTACTTGCTTTGGCAAGTAATTGTTCCAAGCCGAGACCCAAAGAGGCCTTTTATGTTTCCACTTGTGCTCACTTTTCCTGTAGGAAAACATTGCCAGGGTTATTCAACCAGGCCTGAGATGGAGATGAGGGGCATACAGAAGAGAAAATCCCACAGAACTAAGCCCAGTGGACCACCGACCCATGAGGTTAAATTAATGGAACTTAAAGGCATTGTGATTTTTATGTCATCTTTTATATGGGAGTGTCTGGGGTTTTTTTTTTGGGTGGGGGAGGGTGTTGTTGTAAAGCACAAGTTGATTGACCTCTCAACCCTAATAGGACCTAGTCTTAGAGTAACAGTTAAGAGAATCAGGACACCTCATATGGTGATCCCACAAAAGGGATGAAAGAAATCAAGTTCCAGTAAGTAAAGCACAGAGAGACAAGATGATAGGTGACTGGGAGGGAGAGAGGAACGGCTTTGGGGCAGTGGAAAGGGGCCTCCAGAGAGATGACCCGCTGTTTCTCTTGAGTTGGCCATCTAGGAAGCTCAGTGATAAGTGTTATGGTAAAATTACAGTAAGGTTTTCATCATTTCCTCTAAGTGCTTTCTGACATTTCTTATCTTCATTTTCATACTATTAACATCATTCCTTTGGACTATCTAACTCATCTGAAGTGGATGTGACCTGCTATACACATACCAGTGTATACTTTTAGATCCTGAAATATTGCCTTTAGAATTGTACTTCATGATCATGATCAACATACTCACTTGGGTATTCCAATAACAGGGGTGCCATATGTGGGCTGCTCCTTGCCTTTTTTATAAATGGCTAATGGCATCAATTTTTATGAAATTTTATTCACTGTACTGCAGATTATCTTAACAACTCTGGGAAAAAAAAGTGATTCCCAAGTGATGCCCAATGACTAAGGGGTGAAAATTTGAACCTCTGTGGTTGTTCCTGTTAAGTCTTATGCAATACCATGATTGATTTTTAGATATGACACATGGAAAGTTTTCTGCCAAACTTCCTAAAACACTCCTTTAACAGCTGAAGGATATCAGAAGTTGAAGTAATAAAAAAAATGTTTATTTTTATTATGCTTTATAACTCTGGGTCTTAAGTAAAAAGTGAACCAAGTTTCATTGTTTTATTTGGAAAGATCTTGAATTTGTAAAAGTCACTTTTCTATCCAGTGTATACTAGGCTAAATCATCATTGCCAATCATTCCAGCTTGTTCTCAGTGTGATCTTAAAATACTATTATTTACAGTACATTGTATCCAGATTATATTATACATAGACTAAACAATATTTAAAAAATGTTAAGTTAATCCTCATACTCTTTCAAAATTCTTTTAAAACTTTTCAAAGTTACTATTAGAAAGCAACTTAAGTTTTAACTTTGTCAGAGTTTGACCTTAAAAAAGAAAATTGTATATGGATTGGGCCAAGGGTACATTCCTGTAATCCCAGTGGCTTGGGAAGCTGAGGCAGGAGGAATTGAAAATTCAAGGCCAGCCTCAACAACTAAGTGAAGCCGTAAGCAACTTAGCAAGACCCTGTCTCAAAACAATAAAAATAAAAAGTGTTGGGTATGTGGCTCAGTGGTTAAGCATCCCTGGGTTCAATCTGGAAATACTGGAAATACTTTCATCAGACATAATTATATTGGAAAAGAAAGTTTCATATTTATATTCAATTTAACCAAAAATTATATTTACATACACTTTGAGAGTAACCTTATTTAAGAGGAAGACTCATTTGGTTGCACATTAGAATCACTGAAGTAATAGTAGACTGAATTGGACATTACTTTCCTGTGTTCATATGCGGACACAATACCAGTGTAACTTCACACCATGTACATCCCCAAGAATGAGAAGTTATACTAAAAAAAAAAAAATACTGAAGCACTTTTAAAAATATATTTTCCTAGGCCCTACCCTGAGAGATTCTGGCTTAATTGGTCAAGACTAGAAAAGGTTGTCAATATAGATATTTTTAAAAACCTCTCCAGGAGATTTTAATGTGCAGTCTGATTTGAAAACCCTTGATCTTATAAATCAATGTGGTATGACACCTAGGTAAGATGATGAAGTTGTAACTTTATCTCTACAAATATAATGACCATATCAAAGGAGGCCACCAGGGCCACTGCAGTAGCCAGGTGCTTCTGTGTCCTACTCAGGTGGCACCTTATCAAGTATGATACTGACTGAGGAAAGAGAAGCAGGGAGACCTAAGGACATGGTGATGACATGGTTGCAAAAGCCAGAAATGTTTATCTTGAAGAGTAGATTTAGGAAAATTATAATCCATGGCTAACAGAAGAAAAGGAACTGAATTTGGTCTATGTTCCTTTATGAGGCAAAACTTGGGACCCAATGGAAGTTAGGAAGGCACCTGATACTGGCAAGAGCATTCTGAGAAGAAAAGCCTTCTAAGCTCAGATGAGAAATCGTCAAAATACTCACGCTGAGATCAAGTGTTCTGAGATGGACATGGAGAGGGAGGCTGGACTATATGATCTTTTTCTTTAACATTGCAAAAATAATCTGAAAGAACATTTTTAAGCTTTACAGAACTTGGTAAATCATCAACTTAGGGTTGGTCTTGCTGAACAGGTTTGTAAATTAAAGAAGTACCATTATGAAAAGCTTGCTCATCACATAGGGAACATGAGCCAGGAGGATACTGACAAAATTATGCTTAGTAAAAATTTAGAGTCAGCTTTTACAAAAATTGCAACAGCCTAAAACTATCATTTAAAGCCAATAAGGTAAAATTTAATTTAATAGCTTTTTATACTTGACTCAACAAAAACAAAAAAGTAAGTACTGTAAAGTCAAGTTCTGGCTACCCAGCTTCTAATATTAAGCATAACGAGATTTTCCCTGATAAACTGCAAATTGTGAGCAGTAAAATAAAGTTGCCCATCCTCCACCAAAAGTAATTGGATATGAGATTGTATTAAAAATATGAAACATGAGTAACCCTTCTCTTTGTTTCTGGACCACTTACATCTAGCTTTACATGCCATGTTGAATTCAGATCTGACCACACCCCCGTGGACCCATTGACAAAGCTATGTGTCTGATGTTAGCACTGTAAATTCAGCAAGCCATACCTAGGCACGAGGAGTGCCCAAGGTGTGCAGACAAAGACTAGCAAGGAGTATGAAGTTTCTAAGTGTGGAAAAGATGATGGGGTGAAGCATAGGAGGATAAAGGGAAGAAGGGAATGACTATGACTTGTGCTGTTAAGTACTTCTAATCCCATATTGAAAGGCTTTCATTTTTTATATGATTTCCCCAATGCACAATTATAAACTTTAAGTAGAAGTCACAAAAGACAGATTTCAACAGTTACCCCCAAACAAATAGAGTTTCCTATTGGACATAAGACTCATATGTTCATATATGGATACATTACCAGGGAAACTCTGTATCATGTACAACCACAAGAATGAGAACCTAATTAGAATAAGTTATACTACATGTATGTACACTATGTCAAAATACACTCTACTATCCTGTATATCTAAAAAGAACAAATTTTAAAAATAAATTTAAAAAAGAGTTTTCTGCTTGCCTGTCTCTCTCTCTGGATTGGAATATAAGATGGCGTCCAAGTCATGTTTAAAACTTCAGGTACAATGATGGGAACCTACCAAACACTCGATAAGCATTTGCTAAAGGAAGTTTTCAAGAGGAATCTGAACAGCCAATAACAAGGGATAGTGAAAGGGGATTTGTTTAAGGGCAGGGCAGGACAGAGCTTGGACTACCTAGCTTTTTTAATGTAATTTTTCATTTATATATGACAGCAGAATGCATTTCAATTTTTATTACATATATACAGCTCAATTTTTCATATATCTGGTTGTATACACAGTATATTCACACCAATTCATGTCTTCATACCTGTACCTTGAATAGTAATGATCATCACATTCCACCATCATTAATTACCCCATGCCCCCTCCCTTCCTCTCCAACCCCTCAGCCCTATCTAGAGTTCATCTATTCCTCCCATGCTCCAGCTCCCTACCTCACGATGAATCAGCCTCCTTATATCAAAGAAAACATTTGGCATTAGGTTTTTGGGGATTGGCTAACTTCACTTAGCATTATCTTCTCTAATTCCATCCATTTACCTGTAAATGCCATGATTTTATTCTCTTTTATTGCTGAGTAATATTCCATTGTGTATATATGCCACATGTTTTTTATCCATTCATTTATTGAAGGGCATCTAGGTTGGTTCCACAGTTTAGCTATTGTGAATTGTGCTTCTATAAACTTTGATGTGGCTGTATTCCTGTAGCATGCTGTTTTTAAGTCCTTTGGGTATAGATTGAGGAGAGGGACAGCTGGGAGGACCACTTCAATCCTCAGATTCTCTAGTTGATAATACAAATTAAATCATGAAATCCTAAGAACCCTAAGATTTTATTATTTGAATATGAATGTGTTTCTCAATCTATCGTCTATGAAAAGCTCAGATGTTCCTCAAATATTGACAGAGTTGCATCCCAATAAACCCATCACAAATTGAAATCCTAAGTTGAAAACACATTCAGTTCGGCTAACCTACTTAGGATCATAGTTTGCAAGCACAACCTCTGGAAAGGATTTGTTCTTTACCCTTGAGATGCTGGCTAGGAGTTGTGGCTTCCTGCTGCTGCTCAACAGAGCATATCGCACTGCTTGTCATTAGCCTGGCAAAAGAAAAAAATTCAAAGTTCAAAGTAGAGTTCAATGTATATTACTGAATGCATATTGCTTTTCTACATCAGAAAGTTAAAGAAATATCATTAAGTTGAATTATCTTCAGCTGTGGACTGTCCCTATGTGTCTTCTTATATCTGTAATTGTTATATTAGCTTAAAATAAGTTAAAATAACAAGCTTATGGCTTAACCTAAAACTTCATTTCTCACACAAATCTGTGTGGGCCTGGAAACTCTGAAGGGCAACATCTTCCAAATAGCGACTCAGAGATCCAGGCCTCTCAAGATACGGGCTTTAAGGGTCTGTGAAATGGGCTTTTAAGTGGTTGACTTCATGAATGATGAATATCACTTCTGTTCATTGGCCACTGGTCAAAGGAAGTCAGATGGCCCCCACCTTACTGAGCTGGTCAGGAAATGTGAAGCACATGTAAATCTCACCTAAGATTAAGATCCACGGTTATAAGCATCCAAGAGTGGATACCAAGTAATTATGTCACAGAGACAAGCACTGCTTTTGTAATTCTTGTTCTTTCCTAACCATAAAAAGAAAAAAGTGTAATCCTTGGTTAATATTTGCAAGAAAGTCTGTTGGAGGATGAAACTGTCTGAAATGTAGTGTACACACTCTGACGTCCAAAAATAATAACCTGACGTTGAAGCCAAAACAAATGCCACAAATTAGTAGATGAAACCCTTCTCACCTATGCCAACGTGGATGTAGGTGTACCACCATTCTTCATGTTTTTACTTGAAATTATAAAATTTAAACCCTGTCATTTATCCAATTTCTAAGATTCTACAGAACAGGTATTAAAAAGAGGTTTGGTGGAAATCCACAGGCCACACCCAGTGAGCAACGCAATCTGTAACCAGGGAGCTACCAAGCGCCAGTGTAAACACAAGACAGGGCCACACCTTCCCTGGCATTTGAAAACCCACACTCTTTCCATATTACTGTTTGAGAAATGTTTTCTAGTTTAAAGCTAAGATAAAATACAGAATGTTGTTTTTAACTCACTGTGTAGACATAACATAAACAATGTGGTGTGTTAAGCACTCAGAGAAAGAGGACCCATTAGAGATGCAGTGAAGACAAGGATTTCTGTTCAGTTACTGATTGCTGTGTAACAGCACATGGAAGCTTGCTCACTTCAAACTATGCTGTCCTTATTTCTCATAGCTCTATGGGCTCACTGGGCTCAGCTGGGTGGCTGGCGTTTGGGTCTCATGTTTGAGGGTGGGCAGACTATATTCACCAGAAGGTTAGATCAGGTCATTATCTACTTACTTCATCCAGATGGTGGGCCCGAGTGTGGGAGCTCCTCTTTAGTGGCTGGACCCTTGGGTGTGGCCCTCCCATGCTGCAGGGGCTCGTAGCAGCACAGCAGCTGGGTTCAGAGGGAGTGCCCAAGAGATGTTCCAAGAGCTCAGAGCCAGGAAGCCTCCGTTAGTGAAGGAGGAGGTTATACAGAGTCGTTTTGACTGCAGTATTTAATTCCAGAGGGCCCACAGGGAACTAGACACTGGAGGAAGCTTGGGAGGTGTGGTTCCTGGAAGACGGTGTTTGGACACTTGCTGTTCCTGACACCAAATCATTTCACTAAAACATAATTTCCATTTCCTCTCCTCTGGGCTTATAGAAGATCAATGGGGAATCTGACCTGGGACCACATGAAAAAGGAGGATTCAGTCAAGCAGCCAGAACACAAGATGCCCCATGGAAAGGGAAGAAGGAAAGGGTCAGGGAGAATGTGTGCTGAACGTCTGAATTTTTAAAAGCTGGCAAAAATTAGAACTACCTTAGTGAACTTCCTGTTCCTGTTTCCTGATGGTCAATAACATCAGGAGAAACACATTTCACTAATCCTGAAAAAGTCAATAACAGAAATTATAACATTCAGTATCCGAATCACCCCCCCTTTTTTTTTTTGGCCACAGGATTCTTGTCCTCAGTGAGCAATCACCAGTCCTGTGCTGATTCTGAAGTAAAAAATGATTGTGATTTTCCCCCCTGACTCATGGCAATTAAAAAGTAATTGTTTTTATGATAGAACCTGTGGAAGTGTTCTAGTACTTTGTAAGTTGTTTGGTCTACTGCAAACCAATTGCTTTTTGGGTTATAATTAGACCTACTTATATGTTTATTTCATTATTAGATATGTTTGCATCTTACATTTACATGAAACAAGCCATTTCATCAGAATTAACTGGAAATATGCTAGCTACTGCTTATTTCAGAACAAGGGGTTACGATTCCTCCTTCTAAAATGTATGATACTGCACGAATTTTAAAAAGAATTTCTAAAACTATCCAATCTTTATCCTTTTTACAGGTACTATTAAGAAAATTTTTAAAAGCATTATTTGAAAAAAATAAATATCCTGCATTTTGTTTAAAATTTAGACTCTATTAGTATCCATTTTGACCACAAGGTGGGGCTATGATGTCACAATTTGGCAATATTTATAAAATACATTAATTATGCAAAGAGATAAAAATAATTTAATTAAAAAAATAATTTAGTATAGAAAGACAATTTTTCAAATATGCATTATTGTGAATTATTTAATTGTCTAATCATTAATTATCAGCAGCAAAAAATGCTTTCAACGTGTCCATTTCTCATTAAGCTTTGTCATACACAAAACTGTAGTGAGCAAGTATGGAATTATGTATCACCCTGTGATGTCCTTAGGGATTACATTCCCAAAAGAAGCCACCAAATTTCAGACCAGTATTAATAATAATGTCTTTAGAAATCATTTTTCTAAAATTATTGGATGATTAAACACATAAGTTCATTATTCACCACAATACATAAATTTTTATCTTCCTAGTTGCCTTAATTCTGTTTTGTAATCTAATATTTACATTCATATACATTCACATCTTACATTTACATGAAACAAGCCATTTCATCAGAAATAACTGGAAATATGCCAGCTACTCCTTATTTGGAAGAGAATTTGAAACAAACTGTTTCTTTGTTTATGTCATGATCTTTCTCATTTCATTTGTTACAATCATTTTGAAGGTGAATACTTGTGTGTTTTATATTGTGAAGTATGCAGAAATCCATTTCTAAATTTGAAAAGAATCTAGCATTCAGATTTTTAGCCATACACTTTACAGTGAAGACAGATCAGCTTGCCAAACTAATCACTGTCAAATTATTTTCAAATAAATGCATATTATGGGCTGGGGATGTGGCTCAAATGGTAGCTCGCTCGCCTGGCATGCGTGCGGCCCGGGTTCGATCCTCAGCACCACATACAAACAAAGATGTTGTGTCCACTGAAAACTGAAAAATAAAAAAAAAATTAAAAAATGCATATTATCACCACCTTAGTCACACTTGTCATCAATGAAACCACTTTCAGAAATAACTGTTTTCTAATCTAGGTAACTCTATTAAGAAGGAAACAAATATATTAAAGCTAACTCTTAAATTTTTTTAAATAAAAAGTTGTCAGGGAAATTTAAGATTTTGAAGTCCACAAATCCTAAGTCTATATTTTCACCCTTACAATCATTCTATTCATTTTGTCAAAATAATTTACACAGTACTTTGCATTTTAAAAACGTATCCACATGTATAGTTTTCTATTCTCTTCATTACTTATTCTTCATCTTATTCTAAAATTCATTGCTTTTGTTAAAAACTTTCATACGTTTCTATTTTTCACCCCAATGGCCTTTTTTCTTAACAGTTATTGTAACAGAAGCCTGTAATTGCTATTTTCTAAGAGAACTGGAAAGCTGGTATTTGACAAAGCTAGTGTTCACAAAGTCTTGAAGACATTAATTTTCCGAACAGTCAACACCGGATCCAAGAGAGGGATTTACAGAATCTCAACTGCGAATAGAATTTTAAAATTCTATGTGACTTTTCTGCAACTTGAAAAGATCTGCTGTATAAATTATTCCATATTCCAGATGAATGGCAGTTCCCCCGAATATCATATAACATGGGAATTAGGACTAAGGTAGCAGGAAAACTGGTAAGTGCATAAGGAGGCAGGAAAACAGGAGGAGGGCATACAGAGTCATCACTAAGATGGATAGCTGGATTCACACATGTAGAGCTTCCCGTGTTTTTATTCCATAGGGGGCATTCACCTCCTAGGGAAATTACCAATAAATGACAATGTTTTTCAAAGATAAAGCAAAATGGAGAAGAGACTGGATTATTACTGGAGTATCCACGCTAGGAAAAAAATATTCATGTGGATTCCTTTTTATTAAGAATTAGAAAGATGGGGCTGGGATTATGGCTCAGTGGTAGAGCGCTCGCCTAGCATAGGCGGGACCCGGGTTCCATCCCCAGCACCACATAAAAATAAAGGCATTGTGTTGTGTCCATGGACACCTAAAAGATAAATATTAAAAAAAAAGAATTAGCAAGAAAATGGGGCTGGAGGTGTAGTTCAAGTTCAACGGCAGGCTCTGTGGAGGTCCTGGGTTCAATTCTAAGCACCAAGGATAAAAAAAGGTACGATTAGGAAAAATGCCAGAATGGTGAGTACATACAGCCCTCTCTGCTCATGTAGCCCCCCCAAAAATGAATGATTACTAATGACATTCATAAACTTCCACTTTTTCAAACCTAATTGTGCAACTTCCCCCCTTTTCTTTTTCCTGTTTTTCCTTCATGGAACAATTAATACCCAAACACATTTCCATAATAAAAAATTTCAATGATACAGAAATACAAAATGAAAAAAAAGCATAAATTCTACTTCCTCCTCTATGATCTCACACTACTATTCAGAATATGTCTGTTTCTAGAAAAGATTCTTTCCTAGAGATATCTGAGTGTGGGTTACATACATATAATTTTTTTGGAAGGTTTTTTTTAATACCCTGCAAAGTGAGTGAATCTTACCATAGAAATGGTTCCTGCTAGAGTCATCTACTGTTTCCAGAAGCTACAGTTTTCTCTTTCCAAACCTACTAGTTTCCCATTTTTCAAATTCTCTGATCTACTGATAGGAGTTTTCCTCATTGTCCTTCACTAACTATGAATCTTCCTTTTGTAAAAAGTACTTTTTAAAAATATTATTTCAGGGAATCTGTGATAAGAGCAAAGATAGAAAAATGTGCTCAGTCCACAGCCCTGATCCAATTTCTGGAAACAGGGCATGAGATGACAATAATTACAGTAGGTGGCCACCCACCACACCCCACCTGAAAAGCACCTGGTAGGCATCTCTCCTCGAAACGCACCCAAAGACATGAGGGCTTGTGCTGAAGGGACTCCACCCGCTTTGCCTCTAGGGTCACTAGTGACTGCTTGGGGTCCATGACACATCATTTGCTATCCTGGAAGTACAATTATGTAATTCACAAAGTATCATGCAAATCATTACCTAAATGTTTCCTCACCTTGTTGATGGGTGGGGATTTATTTTAGGTATTAAGGGACACCAAAGAAGAGAACAGAGATAGACCACAGCTTGCTGATTTCCCAAGTCCATCTCCCAGCAACAAAAGCATTCAGGTGATCCCTTTATGTGTGCTCAGTGCCTGGAACACAAATGAGCCCACAGGAGACACAAAAGCACCACCAAATAAATACTTAAATATGGAACAATCATGTGGCCTTTATTTCCTCACTTGTAAAATGAGTCGCATCCAATCCCTAGTTACTATGATACCAAGATTTTACAATTAATTTATAATCCAATTAATAGAATCTTGATGTTTATATTTTCAAAGCTACAAAACAAACTGAAAAAAAAAATGACAGTCTTTGTATCCAGATATTATTTCAGACTATTCCATCATTTATTCACTTCTAAAGATAAATCACCAATAATAAAGAAAACAACAAATTCTTATTTTAAATAATTTTATTTTTCAAAATTTTCTAACACATGGTGTTAGAAAAATGAATTTTGGCACCATGATTAAAAACTTCAAGTTTAACCTTTAAATTAAAAACAGTAGCTACAAGAAGGACATTTACACCTCACTCAGAGAAATGGTAATAAATGAAGTCAACAAATTTGGAAGGGGGTTAGAGTAAGGTAGAGAAGAACTCACAGATTAAAAAGGATAAAACAGAGATCATAGTTAGAAGGAGAAAAATGAATAACCCTCCCCAAAAAGATTAAGAAGAGAGACAAACGGAAAAAGGGAAGAAGCCAGGCTACTAACTTTATTTTCCTGATAAAAAATTCAAGTACTTAAAAAGTTTTATAAAAATCATAAAATGCGACTAGTCTCAAAAAAATTTTTTTTTCTTTTTCTTTACCATTTTCTACATTAAAAAAATGAAACTAACAAAAACTCTGTTTTGACATAAGGACACTTGCGGATTTTAGATCTGGTGTCTACTTAATATTGCCCACTTTAGATGGTCCATGGGAAGGAATATGGAGTTTAATTTCTAATACAAATGTAAAATCATCTAATGCTCTAGAAAAAAAAATGTTTCTAATGGATTTGCTCTTTGGTTGTATTTCCACTGTTTTTTGAGAAAAACATTGTTATTTTCTTTGTATCATCCCATAACTACTAGAGCAAGGACCTGAATAGGTGGTCAAGAAAGAACTTACATAATTGCACCCAAATTTAGTTAGAATCAGTTTCCCCAGGTTTCAAAACCCAGGTTTTCAAAACTTTCCATTCATATCCATTCGTTCTACATTTCCCTTACATGTTGATAAATAAAATTCTTCTCAGGCTCCTCTTAAATAAGAAAACATTATTAGGATTATTTGTTACTTGTACATTTGTACCTGAATATTTTATCAACTTGAAACACAAATCCAGAAAATTGTCATTATTCTCAGAGACAGTAAAGCATAGAAATAAATATTTTCTTTTACTTTTTTTCTTTTTTTCCTTCTTCAATCTGTGTTTTAAGGCTCAGAGCAGACATTAAGAAACATCAAACAACTTTTTACAAAAAGTGTTTTGAATGTTTGGCCCAAAGTGAAGTTGTTCTGTTGAAGTTATTTAAATATTCCTCTCATCTTCTCAAGCACAACTTCAAAGATGTGTTCGTGCCAGTCATCCATTCCAGAAGAAAATTCCATTCAATAAAAAGTAAATAACTTAGGGATCTATAAATGACACTGCAATGTATCTTGTTCCATTTTTAACAGGAAGTCCTTCATGCAAATGGGTAAGTCTCCCAGGGTGCATGAAGCTCCAACCCTTTCGAGGTGATTCAATAGAGCAGTTGTATCTTAGAAATTTGCATCCACCTCCCTGAAATGTAAAAAAAAAAAAAAAAAAAAAAAAAAAAAAAAAAAAAAAAAAGAAGTATCTGCTTATTATTTTCAATTTTTAACCAGCGTTAAAATTTCAAATTATGCCATCTTAGCAGAATCTTAAAAAGAAACAGGTAAATCCCTCTTGATAACACCATAATTAGTTAGAAAACTCTAAACAGATGAGTCATACTTGCCTGAAAATCTTCTCCCACATTATTGAGAGCAATATTGATAGTAAACGTTGAAGCGTCATGGTGGGGACGTAGAGACCGCTGTCTATCCGGGGAGTATTTTACTACGAAATTCAATAGTGCAAACCCCTAAAAAAGCAAAGTCAGTCAGGAGATATGTTTAACAATAAAAACATAAAAAAAGCTTATTCATGTAGAATGTGGCAGGGAGCATGCAGGAGGCGTGGGAGGATAACTACCTTTGTATAATAGCCTGCAAAGACCTTCAGTGTAACAGGTGCAATAAACTCCCGGATAAAATGAAGCCATACATTCTCCAGATCAATTTGCTTCATGTGGATATCATCAGTCGGGACATTTTCATAACCGCCAGATATACGGCTATCCTGGAAACAGCATTGACGCACACCATAAAGGGGAGCCCGTGTGTAATTCACATTACCATTATCTTGGTATTTTTTTATAAACACAGCTCATAATAGACAATAAAAATAACAGTTGCTCAGTTGTGGTGTACCATCTGCTTTAATTATAAAATGGTCAAAATTACTCAGATAATACAGCTTTGCAAATGTATTGGTGATGAAGCAAATTATTGCAGAGTCAGTAGACCCCTTTCCTACCATATTAAATGTATACGTGAGGTTTAATGATACAATTACTAAAACAGACTTTTTAAAGCCTCAAATTGGCTCTAAAAAATGACTTTGTATTATGACTCTCTGAGGTCCTGGCTGCCTGATGGGCACGCATTCTGCATATATGTGTCCCCTGGATTATAAACTACGGAAAAGGGGTTTTCCCCGCTGTGACCCTTGCTTTCGTTTTATGAAATCCCAAATCTTTCAGTGATTTTCTTCCATTATCCCTCAACACACTGACTTCAAGTTCCTCCTAATATTTCAGACTTTTCTCTCCCTCATCAAGTAAGTAGCTGGGGTGATGTTAACTGGGTGGAGGCAGTGATATTCCAGAGTAATTCATTACAATCCCTGGCCTCTGAGGGTTTTCAGGGGAAAAGAAACACATGGAACCCACACCTGTAAAATTCACTGCCAAGTCTTCACACATGAACATAAATGCAAAGCAGGATTACACTGAGGGCATTCAAAACAATCCTCCTTTCCATGTTTACCAACCAAAAAAAAAAAAAAAAAAAAAAAAAAGTTTGCATTAGCATTTTCACTGCAGGGAATAAAAGGTGATCTTAGAGAAGAAAGACACCAGTCATTACAGACATGTCTTACCTAATGCAACTCCAGCATAGGGACACTGGCCCTTACAGACCACACTCTGCAATTACATGCATAAATGAGAAACTGGGGCCCAGACAGATAACTGACTTCTTAGGTGTTAAAGGATCAGCTGTCCTCAAGACAGACTGAAAAGAGCATTCTCCTGATGGCCTGGCCCGCTCAGTTAGGCCAAGGACACAGTTAGAATATATCCCTTTTGAACTTGAATATCTACCCCGACCTTCCCCAAACAGACACACATTCTAGCTCTTTGTGTGAAACAGTAACTTACATGATGTTTCCCCCCAGACCACTGGCCATAGTGCTCCATTTCTTCCACCAATTCATCACAGGCTTTTTCAGAAAATATGGGGAACCAAAAGACATCTGGACAAGGCTATAAAACATGGCGCCACCATTAGAAGACATAATAATATCTGTGTCTTAAAACGTTTAAACAACTCTTTGATATGTATAAAATTTTAAGCATTTAAATGACAAGAAAATATCGTCATAGTTTAATTTTTCTTTCTCTAGATACATAAGATAATGGCATATCTCGGAAACGAGGATAGCTTATACTTGGAGAATAAGGTATGAGCAATAATTTTGAACACATCTAAAAGAGAGTTCATCTTTAAAAAGTTCTCTCAGAGAAAAATCTCTTAGAAAGAGAGCCCAATGTCTTTCAAAGTTAAACGTTTATTGAAAGAATTCCATACCAGAGATCTTTCAATGATTCCTTATTTTGAGAGGTATCATAAAGCCAGAAAATTTAGGACCATTTTTTTTTCCAAAAGTATTATCTTAAAATATATTGTTAAATCTCCATTTTCACATCTGTAGGATTCCGAGGCTGCAGAGCTGCCAATAAGCTATGTGAATTTTACCCAAAGGCCAGTTTCTCTAATTTCACATTTTCCACTAAAGTAATATTACACTAGAAATGCTTTCTTCTGGAAAATACAGCAAAATGCTCTATACATCATAGTAGCTATTAATACAAACCTGTTCAACTATGTTTTCTGTGAAAATTTTTGGATAATCACGGTTTATATACTTTTCCTTCCAGTCCTATCAAAAAAAGAATTGTACATATTAACACAAATATCTTTTTCACAAATACTTCACTGGCAAATAAAAATTATGTACTTTTTATAAATTAAACAACTTAGAAATGGCTGTGTATATTCAACAGAACAGGAATTTTCAGAAACTAAGTTTATATTTCAATTTTTGCCTAATTCTGTATGTGCTCACATCATTCCAGGAAACGTTTTTTTAAAAAACGTATTAGTTTCATGCTTCAGAATATTAAGACTTTAATAATTTTACAATGACTAGTTTTAGGAATGATTAAATGTGTGGCATTTAAAAATTAAAAATAGGGCTAGAGGTTCAGCTCTATGGTTGAGCACATGCTTAGCATGCTTAAGGCCTGGGGTTCAATCCTCAGGACCAAAAAAAAAAAAAAAAAAAAGGATAAAATAAGGAACAAAATTGTACCAATAAATAATAGCAAAAAACCATTAGTGAATTAATTAACTAGGGTCTTATTCAACTAACAAGGTTAAGAATTAGGTCCTTATATTGAAAATGGTTCCTCTTCATCTAATTCAGAAATTTTATTCTCTTTGACCAATCTCTGGCATAATTGAGAAAGTTTATGATGAAATATGGAGTGAATTAGGTAACTCCTCAATATCTTCTTAAATGCATTTAGACACTTGAAAAATTTTTAATTTTCTTTTTTATAAAGTACAAATATGGGAAGTCACAGCATAAGCACAGACTCTAAATAATTCTAATAAAAACATGTTTCCAAAAATATTTATATTAAATATATCTCTGAGGCTGGATTTTGGCAGAGCAGATGATTTATATCATGCTAATTTTATATGCCATTCTTCGTTTTGTATGTTTATATGGAGCCTGTTTTTGATGTGGAGAAGCCAAAGCTATCTTCAAATTCTTTAAGGAATGTCATTTATACATAGTGTAAAAATATGATGATCTATTTTCTGTATTATTTCATTATTTCTCTAATATTTATTCATTTTTTAATTCTAAAATTTGAGAAAAATTAAATATAAATAGTCAAACATGAAATTTAAATTTTGTTCCTATGCATCATTTTTTAAAAATTTCTTTAAAGTTTATGGAAAACAAAATCCCCAAGAATTTTACATTTGGGCATTAATAATAACGTTTCGTTTTAGGCAAACTTTCAAGTCATTGAACAAATTGTGATTGTACTAATTTCTTAGGAATTCTGATGATGGGTCAATCACTAAGTATTTTGTCATGAGACAGCACTCAGCATATCCACAATTAGACTAATGTTTCAAAAAAACAAAGAAAGCCATAGAAAGAAAAGTCATTGCTGTTCAGTTCTGACATTTTCATCCTATCCTCTCCAGAGACTGGAACTCTTATACAGAGGTGCAATTCAGGATATAATTTAGGGCATCTTACCAGGAAGCTAACCTGCTATCTGAGGAGCCAAATAATTCTACACTCAAAACATTAAGAGATTCAATAAAATATGAATTCTACCCTCACATAAAATAGACCTCTTTTCAATTCTATTCCCATGAATGATAAAGACATACAGCTAAAACGGGGCAAAAGTACTTTAAAAATACCAAAATGTCAAAAAACATTCTTTCTCTATTCAGGAGAGTATAAATTTACCATTTCTGGAACTCTCCCACAAAATAAAAGACAGTTTTCATCAGGTGAAGTGAGTCTTGGTAACTGAAAACTTTTACTATTGCCAGGAGGAAAATCTTAAAAACAGCAGAGTAAGAGAACATGTCCCTTGAATAAATGTGTGGAGCTTACGAAAAGAAAGAAATCATTATAAAGCAAAAACAGAAGCTTTTTACTATCTGATGAAATCTTTAAGAAAACAAGAACAGACTTTAGAAAGTAAATCCTTTCTTCAACTTAAGACTTTCTTTTACGTTGAAAGAGCTTACTCCTCAATTTCCTCTGGCTCTCTCAGGTGTACATTCACAAAACTGTCAAAACGGATTAACAAAATCATGAGATACTGTGTATTTTCCTTAGCTAATTCTTGAATTGTCTTCCTGAAAATCAGAATATTATACACAAACTATTTGTCAACTTTTCTCTGAAATGGTGATTAAAGATTGTATAGAACTTTTGAATATATAAAACAGAAAATATGAGAAACCAAAGAAACTGATAATTAAATTCTTCAAGCCTAAAATGATCTTTATGACACAAGTTCTTGGTAAAGTTTAGATCTACTCTATAGATCATTAAATAAAATTAACTATTTCATTTTTTAAACGCCTCTTATCACATTTTCGTATTATTAGCCAACTAGTTCATGTCCAGTTAGACTTACAGGAGAATAAGTAATAAAAGAAGTTGAATATGAAACACATACCACAGGATTTTCAAATATCTGCCAGAGGTCATTGTTATAATGGGAAGTGTTGTAATTAGCAGTGGATAGTAGTCGTCCAAATTCATGTCTATTAGAAATGTACATAAACACACCCTATATGCCAAAAAATAGAAGTGTTAATCGTAGAGGAAGGAACAAAATATAAGTTTAACCATAGAAAAATATATGGTATGGTATATTAATTTCAACTTTTATAATTTCATTCATAAACATGCATTTTATTTTTCAAGTAAAACGTGCATGATTTAAAATAAAAGAAAGAAAATTTGGATTATAATTCAGACACCACACAAAACTAACAGATAGCACTGACACTCAACTGAAAAAAAGAAGATGAATGGATTGTTTTTATGCCTTTCTCTTTGATCCTAGATGGAGACATCGGAAAAAAAAATTCCTGTTTGAAAGCAGAAATATTTTTGAGACAACAAAATGCAATGGGTTAGACCTTCTTTTGGCTTCTTTCCCTTTCAAAGAAGACAGTGTTACATTTTTAAACAAGAATTAAAAATGTCATTAGTGCATCAGTGTATTTCATTCTTTTTTTGTTCTAATGTTTAAAGACAGAACACAAAACTTAGTCATGCATTATAAAGGCAGCTAAAAAAAAAAAAAAAGGGTGTTTCATATCCTTGCCATAAACCAAATAAACATGGCAAACACAACTTATGCAAGGACATTGATTTTTATACCTGTTTTAGTGGTAAAAGGGTTAGTGATCAATAAAATAAATCAAGAAGAGCTCCCAAGTCTCATTTCTTTAATCAAGATGCACTGTATATCCACCTCTACCTCTTCTCCCTGTCACCCACCAAAATAAAACCCAAAAGAACGAGTGCAAAAAACTTGGGTTTAACTTTTTCAACTGTCAACTATAAAATATAAATCAGCTCAAAGATCCAAGTGTTAACTTCCAATATCCTGCTCAAAATCACACAGATCATACACACACACACACACACACACACACACACACACACACACACATTCAGATTAGTAACCCATGAACACCAACATTATATAAAGCTAAATGCAAAGAGGGTTCTTAAATAAACTTTACTTCTATGCAATTTACCATATTTAATATTAATTACATAAACAAAAAAATAAATAAAAAATAAATAAAAATAACACCTTTGGGGGGCTGAGCATTTGGAATGTTTCCGGAGTAGGGGAGTCTTTTTCCCTTTGTAAAGTCTAAAATGAAGAGAAGCATTGGGTAAGTTGACTGCACACCCACTTTCTTGGGTATTCTTTGGTAAATAAAAAAAAAAAGCGGCTCTTGATGAAAAGCTGACATTCTGACATGTCCTTCACAGACAACATGCAGAACAAGCAAAGCTTATAGCGCACACAAAGAAACATGTCCAGCCTTTTCTTTCCATTTTTTTGGGGGGTGGGGAGTCAAACACACATCCAAGCTCATTTCTAAGCAAAATTCATTAGAGACATATTTAAGACAAAGAAAAAAATAAATAAGATGCCATTCCGGGATGCGCTGTTGAGTGAAACCAGCCAAATGTGAGCACAAAATACAATCACAGGTACTGAGAATATTCAATAATAACAAGGCACATAGATTTTTAGGAAAAACAAACAAATTCAAACAAATCATGCTTTGTTAAAATAAGAAAAAAATACTTGCCAACTTTTCTGATTTTTCTTAAACCACAAATACTTATATAAATTAGGGACTAAGGTATACCTCAATCATTTCTAAAATAGGAAATTATATAAATTCATTTTTAAATGTCCTGAAAAGGCAAGCTATTACATATAATTATTTAATATTTATACTGACATTGTATTTGTAGAACAGCAATGTATCATTAATTTTTTACATCAGATTAAATATTCTACTTATTTCGACCTTTTTTCTAATTCTGTGATAAGGAACCTCTTTTGTTGATGTTGTTCTTTTTAATTATACATGACAATGGAGTCTATTTTGACATGTTTGTACAAATATGAAATACATCTTATTCTAATCAAGATCCAGTTTTGGTTTGTACATGGTGTGGAGTTTCACTGTGGTGTATTCATGTATGTACAAAGGACACTTATGTCAGATTCATTCCACTGTCTTTCCAAGAATGTGAGGTTGAGAACTACAGTATACACCCAGCTAGAAAAAAATGCAGGCACCACCTTCTAAATATCTTAAATATGTAATGATTATTTCATCTAATAAACCTTATTTAACTAATTTTAACTAGGATGAATGAAAGCTGTAAAACTTCAATTACAAGAGAAGATGTATTCTTAAGACCAAAGCTGATCCATAAAAATTCCATCTTCATTATTAAATCTTGCTGTGATGGGTATGACTTAGCCTCAATTAAAATTTTCAAACCACTTCTACAGGTTAATGTTTAAAAATAATACCTCCAAACTACTCTCAACTTTTTCAATGCAGTACCAAAAAAATTGGCTAGTACTTACAAATTAGAGAGGAAAAAAAGGTATGAAAACACAACTGGCCAAGCAAGTTGTCTCATGAAAACATTCAAGCAAGCAGCCACTTGTGCATCTTACCATTTCTCTAGCATTTCGGCAAAGAGCCATATCAGGATCTAGTTTATCACGAACAAAATAATTCCTTTCATTCATCTCTGAACGGAGCGTTTTTCCTTTAATTAAGTACACATTAGCCATGTATGGGACATTCCATATTCCTCTGAAAGTAAAAAAGACACTCCAAAATACCAGATACAAAAATATTTACATTTTTCTTATGTTTTTAAAACAAATGCTTTGTGTGCATTTAGATTTTGCATATATAAGTTATACAATCAACACACAAACACATTTATTGATACTTAACATACATAAAAGATTACTTGGTAGACATACGTTTTATGAGATTGAAGAGACAAATGACTCTCTAACTTCAATTTAAATAGGGTGATATCTGCTTGGCATTTTTGTCTGTTGGGTCACAGCTATGGCAGTAGGATCATAATATTTTGTTTTATAGAATGTTTCTATTTGTGATTGAAAAGTTTGATAGAGAAACAGACACAAAGAGCAGTGGTGTGCTAGAGCTTGCTCACACTGGCCCCTAGAGCTGACCGTTAGTTCCAAGTCAATGGTTTGTGATTTCACTTCGCAAACTTGACATCAGACTGGACAGTAGTATTTATACCATGGAAATGGAAAACACTAACATTGGGTAATTCCCCCATTCCCGAGAGCCAGCTGTTACTGGCACACCATGGAGTAGAGCCTAAAATTCCCCTAAATTATATTCTCTTGAAGAATAGTAAACTGTGTCAAATCTTTTGAGAAAAAGGAAGATGTGAAGAAATACAGCTGAAGTCTGTGAGTGTTGGGAGTCTCTCCCATGTCATTCTTTCCAACACCTACCTCCTCACCCTGGACATGACTCATTTCCTAGGAATGAAATAAGAATAGTTTTGCCTGAAGGACTCTGCCTGCTGCTTTTAGAAAAGAGAAAGGGAAGATCTTGACCCAGAAGATGGAATTGGACATTCAAGAAATAGAATTTGTCTTATTAGATCAGCCTGAAATAAAATGATCTCAAGAGGTATGCGATCTGTGAGCTGAATTCAGAAATTAACCATGGCTGGAGTGTGCAGTGTCTCTGTCCGAAGGGAAAATGCAAACACACATATGTACATCCTGAGTCATCATTCCTTCTCCCAGTTCCTAGACAGGAAGTACCCTGTAACATGAACTGGATCAAATGCCTCTGCCAGATTCTTACACTTGAGACCACAATGACAGGAAGATGACACAGAAAATCACCAGTGTCTGCAGCAAAAACAATGGCATACAACCAGAAACCACTGACATGAACTCTCTACTCTGTGTCTGTTTCCCTTCAGCTGTCCCCATGAGTCATATCAGACACATGCATATAGATCATCTCAGAGTCAGTATAAGTACTTTGAAGCAATAAACTATGATCCTAATACAGTTTTCTTAACATTTTCATGCTTTTTAATTACAGCAAGCCAAAGCCTTTATATCATCCAAAATTAAAGTTTTTATACCAATTAATATTTTCACAAGCAAAACATCTTTTCATACAAATCTTTCCAAACCAAAAGGTAGCCTTTTTAAAAATAGCTCTTCTTTTTAATTATGAAAATGTTTCTCCTTTTCATTTGGTCTGACATGTTTAAAAGTAAGGCAAAATGCAAAACATCTCAGTCCACCGTCTGTATGGAAAAAAAAAATATGGCATTCTTCTCTGTATTGGTTTAAACCCATTTCAATTGTGATAATTTTTAGTTAAAAAAAATATCAACCAGCGTCCCTGAAATAAATACCATTCATGGAAACATTCTGCAGCATGTATATTCTTGCCAGTACTTAGAAATGGAAATTAGATATTGGTGAAGAAGGCTGCCTTTAAAGTAGAAGATGAACTATTTCACATTAATCTGTGTGTGTGTGTGTGTGTGTGTGTGTGTGTGTGTGTGTGTGTAGGAGTATTAGAAAGTTTTGGTTTTCTGTGTTCTTGTTGTGTGCTTATATATAAAATTTAGAAGCTTATATATGAATTTTTAAAAGTTGTGTAGAAGTCAAAGAAACTCTTAATCACAATTATTAAATAAATTAACTAAACTAAATTCCCTTTCCAATACTAAAGAGTATTACTCTGATATCTATCATAAGATACACACATTAACCATACATTGTCTCTTAGTATATCTTTAATAATGACTCTGTTCCTTTAAAGATTCAGAAATTCTAAAACAACTTTTTAAGATATTAAGTTTTACATGAATATTTCAGAATCCCAAGTGGTCCTCAAATTTCCATTAAACAAACAGCAAAAAAAAAAAAATGATACGTAAAAAATCTGAAGTACGTTAACACGTCCATATTTCTAGACTATAGTATTATACGATAGAAGAGTAAATCAAGTAACATACACTCTGTTCCCTTGAACGATGTCCACGTAATCCTCAGATCGGGCGTAATAGCCATCAGGACTCAAAGCTCCCCAGAAGTTGGACCACAGCTTTCCATGACGTGTGACAAGGGGAGCGATGATCTTTCTAAAGGGAGATCAATCAATATCATTACCTATTGTTAAATTGCCACGGGTTACATGTTCTGAGCTTAACATGACATATAACACAATAAAGAGCATTTAACATACATGTGGCTCACCTGAAATAAAAAATAAAATAAAAAGAGAAATTTCTTCCCAATATCTTTTCTTACATGGGTACCTGCTAGTTTTCAAACACAGTTTATCAAAAAGTGCAGCAAAAAAGGAAAATGTCATTTAAAATGTTGATAAAAATAATAAAAATTACTTTTAAAGGACTTTACATCCTAGAAACTACCTGATTCATATGGCTATTATTATATTTTTATTCCAGCATTTCAGAAATCATACTAATTGAGGTCAAATATTTTCCTTCTTATTAGGCAGACAGAGAAGCCCCTGGGGCATTCAGGTATCCAATAAATATTTGTTGAATAAAAAAAAAAAGGAGGATGGGCTGAGACATTTGTACATAGTCCAGTTTTCCTAAAATTAAGTCCCAAATTACTTTTAGGTATGTTTCCATTTTTCGTGACTTTTAAAATGGGTTGTGGTTATTATAAGGCAACTCTGGCAACATGGAACATTTTTTCTGGTCCTTTATTTCAGAAAATAAAATAGAGGGTAACTGCCTGCAAAGGCCTGAGCATCCCCCTACAAAACTCATGCTGAAACTTAACCAGCACTGTGATGATGGTGCTCAGAGGAGGACTTTAAGAAGTAGTGAGGTCAAGGGTGCACCACTCCATGAATGAATGAAGGCCCTGGTCTTGGGAGTGCATTAGCTATAAATGGGGAGGGGGGGAAGTCTGTGCTCTGTGTCCTCCCTCTCTCTCTCTCCCTCTCAAGCTCCTTCACCATGGGATGTCTTCTATCATGTTACAAAGGAGCAAGAAGGTCCTCAACAGATATAGCCCCTATGTCTTGGACTTCACAGCTCCAAGGCTGTGAGCCAAATAAACATGCATTATTTATAATTCGCCTAGTCTCTGGTATTTTGTTACAGCAGCAGGAAATGAATTAAAACACTACCCTAGTGTTCCCTTTCTCTACATAACAGGAAAGTGGTCCCTTTGAGACAAGTACACTTTAGGAGTTTAAAACGTACAAGCTTTTCATCTAGGGAAACTTAATTACAATGTTAATGTTTCCCCAAAGAGAAAACAAAACCTGAGGTTCCTCTAGAATTACTATCTATTTATTTAGTTATTTACTTTGGTACTGGTGAATAAACCCAGGGGTGCTCTACTACTGAGCTTTATCTCCAGTCCTTTTTTAAAGTTTATTTGGAGACAGAGTGTAGCTAAATTGCCCAGGGTGGCCCCAGACTGGCAATCCTCCTTCCCCAGCCTCCTGAGCTGTTGAGATTACAGCTGAGGACCATCACATCCAGCTCCAATTACTTGTTAAATGCAGTGGTGCTTTATAAGAAAAGCTCACACAACTCCTCCAAGAAATTTTGGGGGCAACCATTCCCCACATAAAACCTCTTTCACAATACTCCAACCTTGTGATGATTAGTTGGGCTCTTTCTCTTACATGCACAAAAGTGAAATAAAATAAACATACACTGCTCAGTTTGGTGGCACAGGTCTTTCTGTAATTCCCATTACTCTGAAGGCTGAGGCAGGAGGGTTGCAAATTCAAGGCCAGTTGCAGCAACTTAGCAAAGTAAAATTTTTAAATTTTAAACAAGGATGGGAGATACAATTCAGTGATAGAGCACTTGCCTAGCATGTGAGAGGCCCTGGATTCAAATCCCATTATGACAAGCAATAATAATATTAAAATAATAAATTGTACATAATCACACAAAACAAAAATGTTGTTTTATTTTTCCCAGTTTTTTTTAATATTTAATTTTTAGTTGTAGTTATTTACATGTGGTGCTGAGGATCAAACCCAGGGCTCTACTGCTGAGCCACAAACCCAGCCCTGAATTTGTACAATTTTAATTTGTCAAATATGCATCAATAAAACTAGGAAAAAGAAAAAAAAGAAGTTTATGGTGTATAGAAAACAATGTGACTTTTCTCAGTCTACTAAACACAATCAGGCATGTCCACAGTGATGGGGAATATTATCATTTTAATAATATAGTGATATCAAATCTTAGTACCTGTTTTGTTCAATCAAAACTTTTAAAGTCTTTGGATTTGTCAAGACGACATCTGCATCCAAACTAAAATAATAATCACACTTTTCATCCTGACGGCAAAAATCCCTGAAGTTGAAAATGAAAAGAGAGTTAGATAAAATAAATGTCTCTTGGTTGAAATATGTTAACATTGCATTTACACACAACATAAGGTTTCTCCAACACATTTTCCAATCAGAATTTAATTTTAAAATGGCCAACTTATTAACACAGACATTCACAGGTGAGTAAAAACTAAAACTGTAGGTCTGGCAAAATACATTTTAAGCCACTGAATTTTTTAAGGCATAAAACATCCAGTCCCAATGGTAATGTGCAGTTTAGTATCTAATGCTTTCTAATATTAGAGAAAATAATTTACCCCAATGTGTTTATCCTTATAATATTCTTTTCTCACCAATCAAAATATGTTCAGCATGTTCATGCACACACACACACACATGCACGCATACACACATGCACATATGAAATTTTGCATCACCCAGTTTTAAGTGAATCTTATGATTTAAGTGTACGACACTTTAGTTATCAATACTTTTTAAACTTGATCTTCATGGAATTCTTTCTATGATGGTTACTCCCTATGTGCTTATCAGGAGGCCCTGAATGTGCTACCTGATTTTCTAGCTGGTCTCTAGTATTATCAGCAGGAATTCCAAAGAACAAACTGCTCATGATACTACCAACACATGTGAATTCCCCATGTGATGGCTTTGGCATTTGGGGTTATCTCCTTCTTAGTTCTCAGTTCTGCCCCCTTACTGCTGGTCCCTCTTATCTGCTCTTAATGCTGTGTATCTCCATACTACATTTTTTTTCTAAACAATTATCAGCCAGGACACCAGACAAGAAGATCTGTATTAATTATGAGAGAGAGAAAAAGAGAGAAAAAGAATAAGTTCCCAATGTGTATGCCAGACATTCTCCAATGGATGAACCATTAGTACTAGCATCTCTCTGTTTTTTTTTTTTTTTTTTTAGGGTTCTCTTTTCCTGCCTTTCCTGTCACCTCAAGCCTAAACAGAATCCATAACTCTGCCCCTGAGCTTCCACAGCATAAAGCCTAAGGGCCAGTATCAGACAGGAATATCTCCTGATGGGAAGGCGCCATGTCTTCATCTTATTATATTTGAGAATTCCTGATTCAGTAATTTTCACTGAATAAATGGTTGCTCTTACTCTGCCAGAGTAAGTATTAAAAGAAGTATTGAAAGAGCTAAAGAAAGGACCTATGATAGGTCTACTGAGGACTCTACTCCTGTCTAGATCATGAGCAATTGGAAAGTGGGACCCTCCTTTTCCCCCACAATTGAAAACATGGTTTTATCACATACAACCTTCATTGTCAAATGCAACAGGCATTGCCAAACAAGTCATACTCTTCATTTATCTGAGCTTTTTCCTTTTTAATCTTGATCTGAAGTTCAGTTCATAGCTTAATTAAATATGTCAGCTCCTGTCATTAGAAGAAAACTGCCAGTAGCTTTGGTGGCTTTTTACACATAAATACACTCAAACCCAGAAGTCTAATAGGAGACTCCTGCTACTGTGTCCGTAGCACATGCACAAATATCTGACACTCCCATGGTTAGAAGATTAATTTGGAGAAACAATTGATTTTTCTTAAAGTTTCTTTAGTAAAATAATTTTACTTTTTAACGTAAATGTAATAAGACATACATTCCCATGTTTCTGGCTTCAGCTTGACTCAGATTTTCTTCTGGTCCTACTATTTTTATAGTGCTGATTTCATGTTTTGCTTTATCAAAAAACACTTTGATATCCTTTTCATGGTAAACTTCCTGTAACATATTTTAAAAATGAAAAATTAGAAAATAAGACAAGAAGATGGCTGAACTATGCATATGTAGAGAATGCTTCCAGAGTCATATATTCTAATAACTCACAATTCAGTTGCACAAGTTGATAACCATATTAAATATGCTATACTTCCTTATCCCCTAAATATTATATGAAGAATCTAAAATATTTATATATCAATATCCTCAAAGAAGAAGATACTTAAAAGATTTTAAGTGTCTACTCCCAAACAAGTCCTTACATAAATATTTAAATTCCCACACTGCATAAATACCTTAATCTTGTGTAATAAAAAATGTTTTTAACTCAAGAAGGAAAAAATAGCTTGCAGCCAGAAAATCGTAGATGTGTGTTCTAAAATATTCAGAAATGTCATTTAAATCTAATGATATTAATCTATCATATAATTACATTTTATAAAATAAAATGTTATAATATTCTTTGAAGCAGAGATAATAATTGTCTCAGCAAAACCTTATTGAAAATATAAATAATGGGAAAACCACTAATTTAGAAGTTATTTATTTAGTGTGATGCAAACATGCTAAAATTTGGATAAGAATATCTATATCCCTACAAAATTTTATTTTGTGGAAAGCTGATACTTTTCACAGCTTGTTAAAATCACTTATCACATAAAATCTACAATGTTCATCTTAAATAAAAGATTAAAAACTCCTGCCATCAAGGACTTTAAAAGCCCTATGAAAGCAGAGAAAATATACCAATACCTAAAAATAAAAATAAAACATTTTCATGTAAGAACATACATTATAACACACGTCACAAGCAAATATTCAATCTTGCACACTTTTAAACTCATTGAAGCTGGCTTTCTGACAATTTAAAATTTTCTCTGGAAAAAATAAATGGATGGCTGACATGTAAATTGGGAAGAAAGACCAATGATAAACAAAAAGCATTATGATAGAGAGGGAAATGGATTACTTCACAGCTATTGAGTTTTTCTACATGATGTTCAATACTGACTTTTAATAGGAAGGAGATAAATACATGGGACAATAACTGACAAAAATGTCTTTAAGCTTAGATTATATGTGGGAGGTATTTGGGAGGCTCTGGATATTTTTGAAGGAAATGACAATATCAACATCCCTTGGGAAAGAGCAGGCCATTGTGAGATTAATCAAAACCATACGCTATCTAGAATCTGTTTTGAGTTCTGATGTTAGGTAGTATCCCATGTTAAAAGTTAATTCTATAAAAGCAAGCAACAGAATTAATCAAAATGCAAAGCAATGTAAGGCCTTCTGACATATTCTTCATTATATATTAAGCTCAGCCACACAAAAATGGAATAACAATCAGCCATTTTCTCAAACATTGGCAGTTTTCTGTAGCTCAGTACTTTAAAATCCTTAGGTCCTAAAGAGAGAGAGCAGTAACTACTGGGGGGGGGGGGAAGAATTCCAATTTATTTAGAGCAATAAATTTTGTTAGACACACATAACAAATACTTCCCAAATAATTTCAAAATAAAATATCTATTCATCAAATACTTACTTTGTTATGAATGAAGAGTTTAAGTGCCTCTTTTGGGTAATCTAGTGTCAACAGTGTGTCCAGAAATCGAGGTAGAAAAGGGGTTGGTTGCTCAATAAAGACACCTATTGTTACATTTGGATAGACCTTTGTTTTACAGCAAACAAAAACAAATAGTTATTAATGTGGTTTTATTTTAAACTTTATTAAAATCTTATTCAGTAACACAGAAAAAATACTAGAATCTCAGTTCAAGATAATGTGCTAACTTTGAACTGCCCCGGGTGCTGGGGTTGTGGCTCAGTGGTAGAGCACTTGCCTTACACATGTGAGGCACTGGGATGATCCTCAGCACCACACATAAATAAATAAAGGTATTATGTCCATCTACAACTAAAAGAACTATAAATAAAAATAATTGCCTTATGGTAGTTCTCTCTCACTGGGGAAAAGGTCTCTGTCAAAATGATTTATCTGAAGCACATGCTGTATTTAAAGAGGAGACTATCCTATCTGCTGCACACATACAATTATGGATACAGTCTACTCTTCTGGTCAGTAATGGCCCTTCAAGAAACTTCTTCATATCTGAAGCTATTTTGATTCTGCATCTAAGCAGCCAGAATGGGGATTGCATTTTCCGTTTTGTTCACATGGCTCAAAATCAGACACTTAATCTGTAGCTCAAATAAATCAATCATGGAGGGCTTTATTTCTAACCTCGAATGTTCCCTTTTGTTTCATTCCACTAACAGGTTTTTACATTCTTTCATTGTTATATTAAATATGAGGAAAGCTATTTTTCTTTCATTAGTATATTTTATCTTAATGCATTCTATTTTAAACATTTTCTTAGATCCTCTTTAGGTATGTTTTAGTATACTGTTTATCCTTCATTCATCATATGAAAATTTCTCAAGTACCTATTGTATATGTTAGTATTTGTGATGGGCAACATTTAGAAAAAGGAACAAAAGTTCCTGGTTTGAAAAACTTACATCTAGATGGGGAAAGAGGAACCCAGTCAATCACCATGTACCGGTGCTAATACCAGAATGGTACGAAGGCTTCTTTATAACATGTTTTAAAAACTGTGTCTTAAAGTTGGAAGTTAAGCATTACAGGATTTTTATTTCCATTTTTATTATTTTCTCCTGTCTTGGGGATTGAGCCCAGGGACTCAGGGACGCTAGGCAAGTGCTCTAGAACTGACTTACTTACCCAGCCTAAAGAATACAGATTTTCTTTTAATACCATATGTGTTGTGTCCTTATATGCATGTCTGTATTATAACAATATTTGCTGGCACAGAAGTACCTTGTACACTTTAGACTTCTTTTGTCTATTAACTTGTTAACTCATCAAACCTTTAATCCAGTGATTTATCAACACACCAAGATATTTATTATTAAATGAATAAATACAGAAAAACTAAAAACATCTACCCGCTAAGAGTTCTCTATATAATGAGGGGAATAAGTAAAATGTAGATCCCAACCCTCTCATCAAAAGTAGATCATACCTCTCTCATGCATTTTGTTCAATTTCATAACGGCCTTCGAGGTTATTTATTATCCCAAATTTACACGAGGAAAATGGGATTTGGAAAAGTTAAATATTCAGAACACATAAATTAGTAAAGAGCTGAGCTTCTACACATTACAGCTCAATTAATCTGTTTATTTTTATATAATAATGATGACAATAGTTCAGTTTATTAAAATTATATAAAATGTACACTTAAAATGTTATTTTATATATTTCTCATATAGATGCATCATAAATTTGTGTAAAATTTCATTTAACCTTCTTACCAACCCTCTGGGATGACCACAATTACTTTTACATACAAAGAAATTGCCTGTGGCTCGTACTTAAAATTATGCTACACTTGGGAACTTAGCTTCCCACACACAATTTTAATTTGTATACACTACTGCATAATACTACACATAAAATGCACAGATTTTTTTGTTTTGCATTTAGAAATAGTTTTTCTTTCTAGTATATTTAAACAGGCTGTCAGACACAACAGCATAAGAATCAAGTGACCTACTTCTACATGAAAAAAAATTAAAAATAAAAATATTAATATAAATATTTTCTGTCTTTGCACCAGAAACTGAACACAAAAGGAAACAAAACAGATAAAAAGCATTAATTCTTCCTCCAAAGAACATTACTTTCTGCAAAATAGATCAAGACAAATTTTTAAACATCTTCATGATGCAGCCTCATTCAGAAATATCCTGGCAGTCTTTCCAGATAGGAAATATTCAGTTTGTGATTTGAAAGACTGGCCAAAAAGTTTTATTTTCAAGTAAAACAGCGTTTTATTCAGAAGCTCCTAAATGTAGACAAGTTAGTCTTTATCCTCCCTTCAGACGGTGAATTAAATAGAAATTATTTAATTCAGAAGCCTGAGTACATTAAACTGAAAATATTCTGTGTTTGCACAGACCCATGAAGTATCAGAAGTATATTCCCGGGAGTTTTCTATTGGCTTATATTGCTTTTACTTAGTGGGCATGCTGGAGATGGTCAATAAACCTAGGTTGAATGAAGGGGAAAATCAGCCTTAATGGTAAAATCACTCTGTAGAATCCAATTGTTCATGCTCATAATATTCTTCCAAGTTACTAGAGCAATTTTGTGAAAGAATAATGTTAGTACAGGATGTTCTAAAATTGCTCTGTCAAATGATAGAACAAGGGATAAAAATGTGTTATGGTCAAATAATAAACTTTTTCCAATTGCTTGGATATAAGCAATAAATTATAGCTACAATTCACTGTGAAATATCCACAAGTAACACCAAGCTTGGTGTATAGTATGACGTCCAGGTAAAACTGTGCATGATATTCGGGGCATGGTGGCACACGCCTACAATCCCAGAGTTCAGAAGGCTGAGGTAGGAGGACAGCAAGTTCAAGGACAGCATCAGCAACTAAGCAAGGCCCTCAGAAACTTAGTGAGGGCCTGTCTTAAAATAAAAAAATAAAAAGGTCTGGGGTGTGGCTCACCGGTAAAATGCCTCTGTGTTCAATCCTCAGTACCAAACAACCAAAACAAAAAACAAACACAAAAACTATGAAGCATCAGTAGCACAGAGCCTAGAGCTCCATTCCTAAATTCACATCCATGCTTCATATTTGTCCCTATGCAAGTTACTTGTTACTTTTATGTACTTCCATTTTCTCATCTGTAAAAATGAATCACTAGTACTACTTTAGGCATTTACGGTGTTTAAATGAGTTAGTTTGTAAAATACCTAGAACAGTCCTTAGTTAGATAATCATGTTATTTTTGACATGATCAAATCTAAAACTCATGCACAGATAGAATTAATCAATAAAAATTCCAAAGCAGTGTAACTCAATGCTTTGACCATACCAACAAACTAAAATAACAAAAGAGCAACTAATCATTAGTTTAGGTATTAAAAATCAAGTCCCTTTTGCTGAGTTCAGCTATTACCTGACTTTGTCTTCAAAAACAGTTCAGGAACACTAATCAAGCAATTTTCTGAATCACTGTGGCTTAACATTATAAGCCCATTACCTACTATACAATCAAAACTACATAATAATTTGCCTTTTTTCCCCTACAAATCACTGCATTTTCGCACAATGCACTTTTTATTACTCCTTTTCACAGTCCATTCTACTTACGTCAACTGCAGATAAGTCAACTGTATCAAATTCACAATGAGTGCAGCCACTATCCTGTGTCCATGAATTAGGCACATAGTTTCCAAAATAATTCAGGAGAATCTAGTAAAGGATAGGAAATGAGATGAAAAAAGGTAAGTCTTACCCATCAAAGTGCTTTCATTCTATAGTCATCTAACTTCAAAGAGTGTTTTCTGCACTAGGTACATGTCTTTAGTTACTCTATCAATATTTATCACTTAGCGTACACAATAAACAGTAATTTTGTCAGACTGAACCATTAGGCAGGGCAGGCTATGTCTAGAAATGTCAAGACATGGTACAAATCATGAAGGTCATTTTAGTTCATATAAGGAACAATAATGGAAAAGATAAAATAAAAATATGTCAAACAATGAAATATGGCTTTAAATAACGAATTAAACTTATTAGCAAAAACACAATGAGTCATGTGAATGGTAAGTTAGTAAAAAGGTAAATATGTTTAAAGAGCTAGCACAGAAACCCATTCACAGGGGCAAAGGGACCTCTTACCAGACTTCTGGGCACTGTTTCAGAAAAAAATTAAAACAGATCATATCAACATGTACAATCAGAACAATGTGAAATTATACCCCATCTATGTATAATATATCAAAGTGCATAAATGCATTCTACTGTCATGTATAACTAATTAAAACAAATTTAAAAATTTTTAAAATAGATCCTATCAACAAATCCCATCAACAATAAAGTAAGGCACTGTGGATTAAAAGAGATCAGTCAACAAGTCCTATCAATAATAAATTAAATTATGGCTTCCTGTATTGACATAGTTTTACCTGTAAAATCTGTGATTTTGTATTTGTATGCGATTTTTTTTTTCTGGGGAGGTGGGACTGAGGGAAGTGAATGGGGTAGAGAAGGAAACAGACTAAAAGATGTTTTTAGGGCTCAGAGAAAATCTTTTAGGGGAAATTATGATAATACACAAATAATAAACAAAGTTACTTCTCCTTATATAATTTCATACCAGTAGTGGCAGAAGTATTTATAAATTTATAGATTTTTTTTTTTACCTCCAGCCAGTGAAGCTATGATAGAACTCTGGCTGTAATTTCATACTACTGTTAAAACATCTAAATCCTCATTATGTTTGTATGATAATTAATTTTTCATTTGAAAAGCAATATAAAATCAAATGAAAAATATCTATGTATTAAACACAAAGGCTAAAAAAAAATCAGAGCAATGCCAACTAGATTTTTCTAACTTCCTGAGATCCTAAAAGTGATCCTAGTTGAAGTAATGAGTCCAGAGCCAATTTCACAGATTCCTCCCAAATATTTGGGATTCTGTCCAAACACTTCTATTGAACTGAACCTTCGACATAAATGCTGCTAAAGTAAATACACTGTGAATAAAAAGGGGAAAATCTTTGTGCTATAGATTACTATAGATACAGCCTCAATTAATCTCTGCAGTAAAATCAGAAGACATGGACAAGTAACTCATTCACATTTCTTTGGGATTACATGATAATTTGGAAAACAAATTACCAAGCAGGAAATATGTAGTCATTCACTAATGACATTTCAAGAGTTAGTGTGGTCATTCTACTATGTTTCTCTAACAAAAACAGAAAGAAAAGTGTACTGTTGACTGTCAATGACAAATGAAAACATTAGTTTAACTACTCGTGTCCTATAAAATATGATGGTTTGGGAGAAAGACAACAGATTTATGTGAAGATAGGTCTATTATTGAGCATTATTTTCAAAAGAGATTTTAAAAAGCAAGCATGAAATATATAGTTTTATTAAAATATCCGGGGACAGAATTTTTTATGGGAAGGACCCCATATATACTTGGATATATTTAAAATCCCTGTCACATATAAAGAATGACACTTTCCCTATCTCAGACACTTCAGAAAAACTTTTATGCACACATTATTGATCAGCCTGCTGGAATCCCTATGTGAATATGAAATGATCAATAGTTTTTAAGAGATGAGAGCATAAAAAGGCACTGCCTTGAGTTTTCTGAATTAAAATTTGATTTTGTAACTTGTCTATTCTCTGCTGGGTACTTTAGCTTGTTTCACAGGTAATTAAGATTTCTAGAAGCAGTCTTTTTGAATGGAAACCTCCCTCTTTCGGGTCTCTCGCCACACAGGCTGAGGTTACCCACCATCAATTCAGCCACCCTAATTCACATCTGTTTTCTTCATAAAAACTGCAGACATTTCTGCTGGCAGCTCTGAAGGGGCAGAGAACTGTTTATGCACTTGGGCTGCTCTGGGCACTCCCGGCTACGAGGTGGTAGTATTTTACTGGCTCTTCTTTCACAATACCAAAATATTTCCAGGTGCATGATGTCATGGTCATTGGCAGAGAGACTTTTCCAGACAAGTTCTTTCCTTTTTTGCTTCTTTGCTTTCTTCTTCTTAAAAAGCCATGCATTATTCAAGGTCACAGTGGTCCAAGCACTGTGGTTTTTATTCATAAAATTAAGTTCACTATCTTTATTGCACATCAAATTAGTTGCAGAAATGACTTGCTGTCATGTGCAAAGCAGGTGATTTGATCTTGCCCTGTTTACCTAATCTGTATGTAAATGTACTACCCACTTCATGATGATTACCTTTAGATGTGTATTATCTGATTTTAGATGGCAAGTCTTAAACATCGTATGGCATCTTATTAACAATATATGAGCTTCAGGGGAAAAAAAATGTAAAGTTTCAAACTAAAGTCATCAATTTGAGAAACATCAATTTATATTTGATTGTACCTAGAAAGGCACAAACCTATTTAGAATAAATACAGAAATGTGTTTCAAATAAAATCTAAATTTAAAAAGCCACAAAATTGTTTAGACACTATTATAAAAAACGAATAAAAACATGAACACTCATGCATAGCCACCGAGAGGGCACAGAAAGCAACTACATCTGAAAATAGTTGGAGCGTAGTAGATTACAGGTGATTTTTAAAATTACTTATAATTTTTAAATTATTTTTAAAACATCAGATTTAGAGAAAGAAAGAAAAATTCATTTTCATATACATTGGTACTATCTCATTTATAGAATACATTTTTAAATTAAATATGGCTTAAATTATTATTTAGTTCTATATTATGGATCAAACTATTGACACCATAATCATACTTTACTAAAAAGTAAAGCCAACATAAAAATTCAATGAAAAATTCTTTCACCTTTTGTGACAGTGAAATAAAGTTTTCAGTAGCCTGTTTGTACCTGCATTTTATTTTTAACACACTTGTATGAAATAAAATATTGTTTGTCAAATGCTTATTTATGCAACTTTTTGTCAAGTTTCTATATTATACCAAACATAGTTTTTAAATGAAACCTACTTCATGTTTTGTTGTCAAGTAGAATTATTAGAAAATATACTGGACAGGCTGGGTGTGGGGTGCACCCCTTCAACCCCAGGTACTGGGCAGCTGGGGCAGGAGGACCACTAGTGCAGAGCCAGCCTGGAAACTCATCAAAACCCTGTCTCAAAGGAAACAATAGGGAAGGGCTGTGTGTATGACTCCAGGACAGGGCATTTGCCCAGTGTGCACGAGGCCCCAGGTTCTACACCCAGTACCCAAAACTAGATGAGTTGATAACAGAGAAAATACAATAGGATCCCCCACAGAGCTTGAAATGCTGGAAATACTAATCACCCAAACTGAAACTGTTTCCAGAATTCCTAAAAAATCTTGGTCATAGATCTTTCTAAACAATGGAGAAGCACTGTTCCTGTGCTTGTGACAAGCCACTTTTATATAGTGTTTGACTGGTAGCACCTTTCTGGAAATTTTGAAGGAATTGAGACACACCAAAATCATTGAGCATCAGGTCTTGAGCATAATCACTAAATTCTGAGGACTGAGTTTACTCTTTAAAGACACTTAAATCTGACTAAGATATCACATCCCCAAGAAGGAACATCATGGGAAAGGGTGGGTTGTAACAGCCCTTTCCTAACTGGCCCTGAAGTTACAATGAAGATTCCAACAGACATTACACAGACAGTAAAGGACTCCGTAAACAGAATTTATCCCATTTGTCAAATTTTCTCAAATTTTATGACATTTTTGCCTGGGTGGGGGGAACTTTCTTATCACCCCCAAGAATAATGCTAGGCCATTGAGATGGTTTATTGACTCCATCATTCAGTCAAAATCTGCAGAAAGGCTTAATATATGTTACTTGTGGCTGGACCTGGGAGAGACAAAAGTGAATGGCTAATATGATTTCTGTGATTGCTAGGCTAAAGGCCCCATAAGAACAAGAGACAGGAACACTGTTAAATCCCATGTCTGTCCAGTGTCTGGTGTACACTGTGATGAAAGAAGCAGTGTCGGGTGTTTCAGAAGCACACAGCAAGCATGGAGAGCTGAGACCAAGCTGACACCCAATGAATGAACAGGAGGATGTCACAAGTAGGGAGTCAGGAGCAGAGGATTCTGGAATAGGTGGGAGAATGGATTTGGTGGCCTCCTAAGCAGGAGAACAAGAAAGGGCCTACTATGACAAGATCAGATATGCTACTCAGACCTACATCCACAAAAGAGCCCTCTGCAGAGAGGGATGTGGTGGGGCTTCTGCTTCAGCAGAATGTTCTAGTTTCAGGTTGTTGGGGTCAGGAGGCATTGTACAACTAGCTGCTCCAGGTTGCCCATGGCCTGAACCAGGGAAGTTGCTATGGGCACTGAGAAAATAAGATAAAAACACTATGTGCAAGAATTCGACCAGGGAGCTCCAGGCGTGGGAATCAACACAAAAACCAGATTCTGATTCTGGTTGACCAGCCCAGATGAAAGGAGGCTTGAGCTCTGAGTATACATGGAATCTACCAATGAGCATTCAGACCAGAGCCCTGGAAGAACAGGAGGGGGAGTGAGGATTGAAAAACTGTCAGCATTAAGAGAGAATTTGCTGACGGGGAGGGAAGCAAAATACTCAGGAACATGTATAGAGCAGAAAAGGAAAATCTTGGACTGACACCTCTGGGCATCGACTAAAGGAGCACAGGGAAAGAATCCACACCCCCACACACATATGTGCACGCACACACTCACACACATGTGCTTGCACTCACACACACTCACACTCACCCATTCATGCACACGCACACACACACTCACACTCACACGATGTAAAACTGTCATAATGTACATTAGAAAAAGAAAGCGACTAAAGAGGAAAGAACAGGAAATTAGTAGACAGAGCAGAGCATCATGGGAAAGTGCTTCAGGTTGGACCCAAGAGGATCCACATTCTCAGAGGCTGACTTCCGGTGGAGAGAGCTCCAGGACTCAATGGCTTGCCACAGCCGACCAGGACAGGAGCATTTCCCCTTGTGGTGTGATGGGAACAGGGCAGAGGGGACAGTAGTCATGTGCTTCTAAGAAGTCTAGAGGAGAGGAGAGAAGAAGGAGAGGAAGAAGAGGAGGAGAGAAGACGCCAGGAGCAGGGTGGGAGGCGGTGTATGTTACGTGGGGTAGGGGGGTGGGGGGTTACTTCAACTTGGTTTTCTTTCCCCCATTTATTTGTTTTATTTATAGGAAGGAAAGATTTGAGGGTGATTAAAACTGAGGACTAGAGAACAGAGCTTCGAAAACTTATTATGAAACAGAAAAGAGAGTCCACAGGGAAGACTGCTCCATAGGACAGTGGAATGGACAAAGGGCAGAGGGGAATCGTCAGCTAGAGGAGCAGATCCACACCTTCCATTCTGAGGGAAGAGAAGCTTCCTTCAATTTCCCGCCACTTGTGTAGCTGCTGTGGGCATTGGGCTCCTCCCTCCTCTGAAAAGGCAGGCTACACCCCACCTGTCTTCCCACAAGGCAAATCGACCTGTGGATCTCTTTTCCAGGTATTGTGAGTAAGCCAGGACCTCAGCATGTCCAGCACTACATTTAGTACAGAATTTATATGTTTTTCTCAGAGCAATTGATGTTCCACTTTGGTTGGACACATGCAAACTTTTCACCCATATATTTTGTGGTCAATAACATTTTCAGCAAGCTCAATTATATGTATTTGAAAAAGAAAAACATGCTAAGTTTCATTAGCCAAATTATATCTGTCATTAACTTTGGTATAAAATGAGTGCAAGAGGAAACTTCCAAGTTACATCTCGATCTTAACAGTGTTGTTAACTTTAAAAATATTAAATCATGGGAAACAAATGATCCTCAATGGCCTGAGCAATTCCTGATCAGAGGATATGGAATGATGGAGAGATGGAACTCCTCTCGAGCTAGCTCTTCCAGCATTATTAAACAGAACACTTTCATTCAATGTGCTGTAGATAGAATAAAAGGTTGTCACCCTGTTGAGGAGAAACCTTCCATTTAGTTGATTAAATCAGATAATATACTGTATAAAAGACAAAGCCAATCAATTGTTCACATCAAAATACAGTTTTTGATTTTTTTTTTTTTAAAGATGATGACATACCACATACATCTCCATAGTCCACCTCCTAAAAACTACAGAGCAATCACCGCAACTCACCTTGGTGGGTCCATTTCCATTAATCACTGCTGGTAATGTTTCATAAAATGTATTCTTAACTCTGGTTTTTCTATCTTCAAATTTTAAAACAACTTCATCTGAGTTAAAAAGAGAACAGAGGTTTAGTGACATTCAATGTGTGCGCTTGTGTGTGTTACAAAACTTGCTGTAGATAAGACACACCATATGTTGTGACGCTTAGAAATGGTGCCCACCCCATGTCAGCAGATCCCCACAAAGAAGGAGGATGATGACAGAGATGCACACCCGTTCCAGGGCACCTCACTCCCTCTGACAAAATGAGCGTGGTGCTAAGCCTTGGGCTGTGCAGAGGAAACAAAGCATCTTCACAGTGCTCCCCCAAATGACCCTTTGATAAGAAAGGGAGCAGCCCATTCATCTGCAGAACGGGCCCCATGCCTACTTTGTAGGGTTACTGCAAAGATAAAGTGTGTGGAGACTAGAAAGCTTCCTGCCTTAAGTAAGGTTTTCACTGGCCAGCATTGGTAGTTTTTCCAGTTTTTGAAAAATCAGATTTCATACAATCATCCAGAGAGACACAAGAAACAGAGGAAGGGAAGCTAGGTTTTGGTTTCAGGTTCCTTTTGTGTTTCAGATTCCCATCTCCTGAGAATGCCAAACTCAGGCTTTCCATTCCCAGAATCGTTTTACAGTATGAACTGTACTGAATTACAATCTATTTTTAATTTTTTAAAGTATGAATGAATCAATGGATTGAGATACTTTGATTTTAAAAGGTATTCATTAATTATTTTAATGTGTTAATGTATTTTTATCAAGACATATCTCCAGGTAAACACACACAGGTAGATTTGCATGAGCAAGTGTGTACATGGGTACGAACACACACACATACACACACACACACACACACACACATGCACACACTCTTCCACAGCCTAGTTATATAGGTTTCACTGGTTACCCAGCAGCTCAGTCCAAAGGAGCTACTCTAATACTTCCAAGTAGTTCACAGTACAAAGAATTTAAACTGAAAAATGTGTGATAATGAGGTGTAATTAATTCATAAATATATTTGCAATTCCCAGAGGGTAAGAGATTAAATTTCAGTTACCTAGGACCAGAAGCTTATATTTTCACACTAGTTTTAGGAAATGATTTCAATGGAATGTTTCGTACTTTATCCAGCTAAGTTCAAATTAAATATTTTTTAAAGGTTGTAATATGTACACCACAGACCTTAGTCCCCACCCCAAAATGGATATCACAAAGGGAAGGCAGTGCAAAACACAGGTGTCTGTTTTCAGACGTAGGAATCCAGCATTTAGAAAGCATACCTACGGCTCCATTTAAGGTCTGGAAAATTCTGCACTTATGATCCAACGTGATGTTAATAGCTTCCTAAAAATTAAGAATAGAAATATTATTGAAAATCACAAGAAAAACAGCAAATACTCTCATGTTAGTATAGTTTGCTCTTTGGGGAATTTATGTCTTAAAATGCTCATGCTGACTGTTTAATGAAAATGTTGAAATGACTGAACCATTTAGCTGAGACAGAGAGCACTAAGTGCAAATCACTGGTATACAGTTTTAAATCAAATTCGTTTCCCAATGACAACACCACAAATACATAATTCCAGAAATGTTAAAAAATTATATTCATTATATATATATTATATATAAATTAAGAAACATTAGCTTGTGTTATGTACCTATGGGAAAGCATATTCTTGAATCAGTTTGCATCAAACTGTAATTTAAGTCGATTTCCAGAGTGGCAAAAGCCCACAGAAGATTAACTATTGTCCCAGTGATCTCCCCAACAGCAGACTCAGAACACAGTGCGGCATTTTGCTTGAAATAAAGAGCAAAATTCCCTTCCTGTGTCATGAGCAGCTACATAAATATGTTCTGATCATAGAAAAGTATGAGAAAGTATTTTGTGGGACTTCTAAAAGGCTACTAGGAGAGTTGATGAAACTGAAATGACCCGTATTTTACTCTTCTGCCTTTTCACTGCCCAGAATATGGATGCGATGGCTGGTGCTCCACTTGGCATTTTGGATAAGGAGGTTACATTGAAAAATCAGAGATAAAGGCTCCCAGTTGAGCAGCAAAGAGCTACCTTGACACCATAAAGGCACCCAGACAGTCTTGTGCTCCCTACCTTTTAATTTTTTTAATATGACAGAGGGAAAAATATCAACACATAGATTTAACATTTATCTTATTTAGGCCACTGCTAATTTAAATTGTTTTCTTTGTGACAGTTATTCTTTTTTTTTTTTTTAAGGTACTGAAGATTGAGCCCAAGGGCATTTAACCACTGAGCCACATCCCCAATGCTTTTTATGTTTTATTTAGAGACAGGGTGTCACTAAATTGCTTAGGGCCTCACTAAATTGATCAGGCTGGCCTTGAACTTGTGATCCTCCTGCCTCAGCTTCCTGAGCTGCTGGGATTATAGGCGTGCCCCACCATGCCCAGTGTGACAATTATTTTTACTAAAAAAGGGCATAAGACTCTGTCTACACCATAGCCTTGTGGATGCTCAGGCCCTAACCTTTCTGGGACTTCACTTTTATCTCTTTATTCAAGGTTCCATAGTCTCAAAAATTCTACAGACTGAAATTGGCTATAAAGCTCCCTGGGGTTGCAGCCAAAGGATCACACCAATCAACCATATCTGTGGGGACAACCCACTCTGGACCACCAACCGCTCAACATAGATTAGGGCTCTGTCTTCAGTGTTTCCCCTACACCCTCAATCTCCATGTTTCAAGTCTTGCAGGGAGGTCCCTGTCATTCCTAGTATCACAACTAACTATAAAATTAAAAACTGTCCTTTAAGTGGTTTTCTTCACATGCCATTTCAAAGCATTAAAAAAAAAGTGTTATTTTACAAATTTAGTAAACTGAGTACATTAAGTCAATATTGCTATTACATGAAATAGAGAACAAATCTTGATTTTGGTATTCAGGAAACCCAAGATCCACTTCCTACAGTTACTCTGTGGCCTGTTTCTCCCTGGGTGAAGTGTGGATACACAGTCTGGCTTCTCACTGACTGAGGAACAAAGAAGCTCATAGGAATACAAAGAGACCTTTGAAAGGCTAAAAGATTGACAAACAAGAATGTACTATATTTTTTTAACATTACAAAAGTACATTGGCATCCAATAGCTTCAAAGTATCTGTGGCAAAAAAAAAAAAAAAAATAGAGTACAGCTAAATATAAAAGAATAAAAGAATACACAGTCCTAATTCTTTGTGTAATAAATGACAGCTATCTGAAAATTTTACAAAAGCATTCTCCCAAGAGTCTCTGGAACTTTATTACTGCCTCTTTAAATCTCCAGCCTCAGAAGCTGTAATGACATAATTCACTCTGCTACTGAGAGGCAGCCAGGGACTTGGTAGGCCCCCAATGGAGGGGCAGCTGTAATGCTGAGAGAGGCCTCCCTTTTGTTTCTTTTATCAGGTTGTTTCAATGTGTGTTTCAATAAACTACGCAGAAAAGCAAAAGTTTGTATTTTTACTTTTCTTCTCGGTGACCCACCCACGTTGGACAAGGTTGCTGACTTGGCCTCAAAGGGGAGGCAAAAGGACAGCTTAGCTGGTACTTTTCCAGGTGGGAGGACCCAGGCTCAGGCACTAGTTGTTTGCTTCCTTGACTTTGTTTTTAAAATACGTAATTGGCAAGAATGTGTTGCAATTCAGTTTTCCAATTGCCATTCTGTCCATAAAAGTCCTTTGTTTCTGACCACTCCATATTAACAAGGCAACCAAAGCAACAGGATGTAACGAACAATAAAATGCAATAGACACAGCAACCAAAACAATAAAAAAGGAATCAGGAAGAAAGGAACGGGTGGACGATTAGTTACCCTGTTCAGTGGATCAATGTATATTTTTGTGTAAAAGAGCTGATCATCGTCATTATCCTGGAGATTCCACTGTTGAACTATACGGTTGACGGATGGAGCATAGCCAATAAATCCTGCAACAGAGCAGAAACGGCGAATGGAGAACTGCAAGCCCAAAACCTATGCTGTGTTAATCCCACTGAACAGCTGCAAAGAACTGAAGCCCTGAGGTTTAACCTTAGGATGGAGGTTCACAGATCATCACAAAACAAACAGGAGTTCCTGAGTGTCCTTTGCTTATACATCAGTGACAAAAGCCAAGTTCCTGACCAGTTAAAGAACAGAAAATCATCAGACGCTTTATAAATAATCACATTCCCCATATTCATTGACACAAAAGGGGAACTAACTTTTTCCAGTGCTACTAAGGGAAAATGACAAAACTAGGAATAGAACGAGATGGAAAAATTTTCTCTGTGACCTTCTAAAATGCTCTTCTTAGAGCCCCTGCAGAGGACCCACTGTTTCTGAAAGAAGAAAATCTCCAAGACAGTGGTTTTAATGTCCGTGCCAGGGATGCTAATGCAATCAAAGGAATGTAGGACTTGTCACTGATTGCAAAAATCCCAAAGAAATTTTATATCTAGGACTTTGGGGTAATTTTTCCATTACTTGACCGACTCATTACTGTGCCTGCTAAAACATTTTCTGGCTAGGTTTTTATGTCATAGTCTGGAAAAAAGGAAGTCTAAAATTGGATTGTTCCCCTTGGCCCTTGAGCATGAGCATTAACTACTCCAATAACATTTGTCTGAAAAAGCCATAGACAACAGGATCAGCTTTCCCATTTGATCCACCCCTGAATTTCAGAACTGCAGCCAAGTTGCTGTGTTTTATTGACACACAATACTTTTTAAAAGGGACCGGTGCTACTCCTCTGAATCGAAAGGAGATGTAATTTTTATTATTAAAATTAAAATTCTCTCACAGGAATAAAGGAATTCAAAGAAATAGGTTCAGGAATACTACAGTTACCTAGAGAAGAAAAGGCAAAATAAAAAAGTGGTAAAACCACCACTGGTTTCTCGTTTTTTGTTATTCCTGCCAAATGAAAAAATTCTAAAATTTTTAGAATACATAATGTGTGTTTTAATTTCTACAAGTTTGTGGAGAGAAGTATACCAAATAGGGGCACATAACATTTTCCAATGGTTTATATGGTTGATTTTGAAGCATCATGTTTCCTTATTATTTTTACAAAGTGGAATATCCTCAAATAAAAAGAAATAATATATATTTTCATAATATGTGCTATATACCTTATATGATTATATTTTATTATTAAAACTACTTTTATTAGAGGAGGAATTATTATTTACAAGAGGAGGAATTCCATCAAAATAGAAGATCAATGGAGTAGAGAAAGGGAATTGAGGAGAAGGAAGGGCAGGTGGGACAAGGAAAGACAAGGGCATGACCTAACTTTTTCATGTACATACATGAATATAGCAAAGAGAATCTCAACGATTATGTATACCCATAAGGCACAGGTTAAAAAAAACTATTAAAAATCTTATAAAAATAATTGACAAATCTACAAATATATCCCATATCCCTTAAATAACTCTCAATATATCACCCATGAAATGAGACAAACTTATTTAACATATTTATATTTTCTATCATCTAATAATTTTGACTACAAAAAGCTTAAGGCTGATTCTTTGGTATCCCTTAACAATCATTTTGTCACTTAAAAACTATGTCAGCAACACATATGCAAATCACCCAAAAAGTTCCCTTTTCTCAATATGGCTTGCAATTCACATCCAACTGAACTCTCCAAGAAGTCCTTGGTCCTATTTGGTATGTCTTCTGCCCATATATTTATATTAAACTCCATCTAAGAGAAACATATTTTAAAGTCAACATTATCTGAGGTCAATTTATTTTTATTTGTTAAGGGAGGGTGTGATAATGTGTGTTTTAATTCATGGTGGCATAGATAATACAACACTCTAAGTATACCCAGATGTTCAATGAAGAGTCACATGATTACTGATTATAGGACAAATCACTTATTTACTCTGATATATTTCAAAAATAATCAAATTAAACAACGCCCACTTTTAAAAGCTACATGATGATTATAGATTGAAAATGAACCTTTTCCCAAGAAATGAAACTTACTAAACCTATTATACTAGAGCCAAAAAATTCTCAGTAAAATTAGAATCAGATTTGGATCTCTGTTGTTTTTTTTTCCTGAACAACCAAATGTCTTTAGGGAAAGTTTCTCAACTCATTAAGTTCCAAGTTGTTAATTCTGCAAACAAAATAACCATTCAAAAAATATTTCAAAGTTCCCGTAGTGGTATATTTGTGGCTCAATTAAGTTTGTATAGGTGTTTCACATTTGCAATGATGGAAAAAAATGGATTAAATTTGGACATAAGTTTCCTCACTTATGCAGAAATTGTAACATCTACACTGCCTAATATTGTCAAGAGTATCAAATATCATAATCTATGGGAAAAGCCTTTGTCAAGTCTAAAATGTGCTGTGGATTTTACACTGATATTTTTATAACAGTCATAAGATGACAGTTATTTAAAACTTCATGTCTACATTTTTTTAAAATGATGATACATTAGTACCTAAAATTTATTCAGATTGGCATTAAACATTTTCCCCAGGTGTCACCCACCTCCAGCATTCAGGTAGCGCTTCCCAAAGTGCACCACAGGATACTTGTCTGCCAGTCTCTTATCTGGCCAGAGAATTCCATCTGCTGCAAAGACTACTTTGTGGTTTGTCTTTTGAAACTTTTTTAGAACTTCTTCTGGACCACCAGCAAATACAACATCGAAGCTATTCAATGAAAGAAAAAATGAGTTTTAAAATACATATGCTGGAATTTAGGTATATAAACACCAAGAAAAGGTCCTTAATAAAAATCAGGATTTAGAATCCAACACAAGATTAATTAACCAGCTATTTACAGAGCACATCAAAAATTTCCCCAGACTTAAACTACATGGATTGTATTGAATTTTAGTGTTTACTATATATTAGCCAAATAGAATTTCAAATAAAAGACAGTTTTTGCAGTGATAGTCTTGATATTATTTAATAATCACCACCAAAATAAAAAGCTCTAAAATGGTATTGAAATGTTAGAAATTATTACATGTTGTCTAAATTAATAATACAGACATAATCTTTTAACAACGTTGCTACTTTAACTACCTGATATTTCAATTCAATTTGTACTAATCCACTATCATTTATGAATAAATATCATGAATATACACTTAATATTTCAGTTATTATATATACTGCAATCTTAAAAAAATTGTTCTGACCAGCATATTTTTTACAGCTCAATAAACTTGAAAAAATGTGGTAATTGATAATATAATTTAACTTTTATTTATGAATGGATTTATTTCTCATCATTTATTCAAAGAATCACAATGATCAATGTAAAAGCCATTGTCTAAAATATTTCTGCTCTGTGGTATGTTCCCTATTCACTACAACCTCAAAACCTCTGCATTTTTTTTAATATCAGTGTATCACAAGGACACACATTTTCAAAGATTATAATTTAATGACTTATCCCAGGTGGCAAGAAATCCAAGGGAACAAATGCTCCCAAATCCAGCTCAAGGTCTTCCTCAGAGTCAATATTCCAGATGGATTCATTCTCAAGGAGCTAGCTAATATGCTTGGCTAATAGTTAGGAATGACATAATACTTAGTAAATTATAACATTACATATGAATAATTCTATCAAAATAAAACACACTATTGTTTATCTCTTGGATAAAAAAAAAAATTAAACACATTAGCGGGGAGTATTCCAAATGACCTCCATTATACATTCTCAGGCCCATGTTTTAATTGTGGAATCTACCAAATGTAAGACATATGGCCATCCTGCTTAGAAGCTATGGTGAAGCTCCATGTGGCCTCATGACCTGTTCAGTTCAAGGGAATACAGGTAGAACTTGGATAGACAGTCTCAGGTCCTATGTTTTAAAAAGGAAGTTGCTTGCTTCAACTTGCTGCCCTCCCCTCTTTGTGGAGAGCCAGAGTTCATAAGTGAAAAAAATACCTTGACCTATACACCCTCACTATATATTCAATTCTAACTCTAGGGGAAAAAAAAGAAAGAGAAAAAGCAAGAAAGGGAGTTAAAAATGTAGAGAATATACAACTAAATTTTGTTGTTTTGTTGCTTCATTTATGTAATATTTAAAATAATAACAGCATTGGGATCAGAGGTACAGATTATTTCTTTTTATTTCAAACTATTCTGGAGGAATAAAATTTATCATTTGTTTTTACTTTAGCTATGAAGATCATCATTTCAAAATTAAAATATCTACATATGAGTATGTAGAAACAGATAGATATATACACATACACATTGGTACATAGTTTTTTTTTTTCCTTCCAGGATCAAGAGGCAAGAAAGTACATATTAAACAGCCTTATCACAACATCACTCACAGCACACAGTTTGAAGTCTGCCAGTTGAGTTTCTAAAGCCAGTGTTACCACTTGCTCTAAGAGTAACAGTGAATAACTTATTGAACCTCCCTATGATTTAGTTCCTTTATTTATAAAATGGAGCAGAAGTAGTATCGATCTCATCAATCACTTGTAAAAAGAGATTAAAAACTAACAACAAACCCTGGATGTTGTAAGCATCAATGTTATCCAAAACTAAGACCATTATTAACTAAAAAAGAATGTTCCTATCACAGGAGAGACAGAGGATACCTAATTTTTAAGTTTATGCCAACCTGAAAGTTAAAATAATTTAATTTTTACCCAGAGGCAGGTGTTTTTTAAAATATAAAGTTGTTCTGATTAAAACCTCAAAATAAGTATTCCATTCCCGTTTATCAAAAACCAATAATAACAACTGAATTAATTTGATTTAAAAAAGAAAATAATAAATTTCTTCTCCTTTTCTTCTAAGCACAATGGATTTCTTCAGTTCTGTGTTTGTAAATACAGGTACTTTCCTCCAAACTACTAGCTGTTGATAATTCTTTTAAATATTGAATATTAAGACATAAGAGTAGTTTTTATTTTGGCTGTGAGTGCTGTCTCTCTGAGATAGACACTGCCATAGACCTCCAAAGAAAAGAGGAACCCAATCTATTTTTTGGAAATGGGGTGGAGCAGGTATGCTTAGAGAATCTTATGATCAAAGGCTTACACCAGATTAATTCAGAAAACTTTCAGGTAGCATCACTTATTTAAACACTATAAATGCAATTTTGGAAAGTGAATACTAAATCTTTGAAATCCCAGTAAACAGTACAGACCTATACACACTGTATGGCAACTATAAAGGTCAACATTCTGTCATGGAGGAGTTGTGGCAATTTTCACATGAATAATTAATTCATAAGTATGAATTAATTTAAAACATGCAATTATTTTAAAGAAAACAGTGAAGGGAAAATGATTTTCATATAATTCAAGTAAATTTTGATTGTATAAAAATATAAAGTTGTTGAAATTTTTCCCCTTTCAATCTAGTAGCACTGTTCCTTTGTGTTTGAGTACTTTAGAAACTTTTTTCTTTTTTTTTGAATCTATTTAAAACTTCTCAAAGGGCAAGAAAGTTTTTCTACTTAAAATCATTTTGGCCACAAAAACTCAAATTTTGTTTTCAACAAAGAATGCACAAAGGTCATAAAAATAATTCTCATACGAACTCAGTCCACTTAAATATGAAGAATAAAATAAAACTTTCCACAGTTAACTATGGTAAATATTCCTGAGTCCTGCAAAAGCCATAGATTCCACATTACGTGGTCATATTGAGTCCCGCACCAGACATGTCAGAGCCCCATCTCCAACAGGTCATTGAGACTGACACGTGTTTGCCCTTCTGTGTTCCCTGGTTCTATGGTGCCATCAGCCACTGGATCCCCAGATTGAAAACGTTCATGTAGCCCTGACTCCTCCCTCTCTCAGCCTGTCATTAAATCTTCTGCCAAACACTAGTGATTCCATCTCCTTAATCTGTTTAACATTCAGATCCTCTACAGCATCACTAGAAGGCACTGGCCTAGACTCATTAAGACATCCTATGGGTTACCACATCACCCATGTCCACATCACCCACTTCTAATTAGGACTGTCTGACATCCTCCCCACAGTGCCCGTCCCCAGACCCAATTAGTGGTTTTCAACTATGATCTAAGGCAGGAGTCAGCAAATATTCACTCCATCTCTCACCTTTTACAGAAAATAGTTTAGCTCTGAAGGCCACATGGTCTCCGTCAAACATGGTAACCCTGCCACTGTGGTGCAAGAGCAGCCACAGACTGTATGCAAATGAACAAGCAGGGCTGGGTTCCCAGAACACTGCTGTATAAAGCAGGCAATGAATTAATATTCAGAATATACCAAGAATCCAACAAACTTAACCACCCCCAATAACCCAATCAACAAATGCGCAAAAGAACTGAACATAGAACTTCTTAAAAGAATAAACACAAATGGCCAACAAATATATGAAAAAATGTTCAACATCTCTAGCAATCAGGGAAATGCAAAGCAAAATGACACTGAGATTTCATCTCACTCCCATCAGAATGGCAATGATCAAAAATACAAACAACAACAAATGCTGGCAAGGTTGTGGGGGAGAAAGGAACCCTTGTATGTTTTGGGGGGGCCTGCACACTAATACACCCACTCTGGAAAGCAGTATGGAGATTCCTCAAAACACCAGGAATGGAACCACCATATGACCCAGGTGTCCCACTCCTGGGTGTTTTCCCAAAAGATCTAAAATTGCCATTCTACAGCAATAGAGCCACATCAATATTTGTAGCAGCACAATTCACAATAGTTAGATTATGAAATGAACCCAGATGCCTGTCAATAGATGAATGGATTAAGAAATTATGGGGTGTGTGTGTGTGTATGTGTAAATATATATAAACATATGGCTGAGTTCTATTCAACCATAAAAAAGAATGAAATTGTGGCGTTTGCTGGTAAATGGATGAAAATGGAAAGTGAAATTAGCCAAACTCAGAAACTTAAAAGTCAGATGTTTCCTCTCATATGCAGAAGCTAGAATAAAATAAAAGGGAAGATAAGGATAATAAATATCAATTAAAAGACAAGCAAAAGGAAGTCTAGCAGAACAGAGAAAGGAGAATGGGAGAGGGCAAAGAAGCTGAGAAGGAAAGGGGAGGATTATGAACTGAAATCAATTTCCATGCACGTGTGAGTTTGTCAGGATGAAGCCAACTATACAGCTCTAATTAAAAAAAAAAAAAAAAAGGCAATAGGATGAACCACAGTTTATTGACCCGTAGAGTGAAATCTAAGTGAATCATATGAGTCATATGATGTGTCACCTGCACCTTTCCTCATGATGGCACCTCCTCTTAGTACCTATTTTCTCAACTGGGTCCAAAGCAACACATTTCAGGGTCCTTTCCCAGGACACCTCCTCTACAAAGCTCTCCTTGATGACCCTACTGGAAAACACCATTTCCCTCCTCTTAACACCCACAGCTCTTCTCCTCTCCGCCTTCACCACAGTTATTGTTTTCTGTTCTTCATGCTAAGAATGCTTACCTCAGATTAGACTACATGTTTCTCCTTCAAATGCTAGATCCATGTCTTTTTTATTCTATATATCTCCTTGGCCTTGGATTTTGAAGATAGTCAATAAATATTTGTTGTACAAATGAATGAATTAGTGAATGAATGAATCACTCCAAGTCTCAACAAGAAGCAAAACCTACCATGCAGCCGGAAAAACAAAGCAACAGAAGTCTCCCCTAATTGTGACTTATTCTTTCCCAATCCAATATTTTCATTATCATCACTAACATAAACTTAAATAAAAGTTATAATCATCCAAACTATTAGCAGTTAGTGTCTGAAAGCTTAAATAAAGTCTCATAAACTGAAGCTTTAGAAGGGGTAACAACAACAACAACAACAACAACAACAAAAAAAAAAACCGAAAAATTCTGTTGTCACATCTTCACTTCAAATATGTGTCTGTATTTCCAGAGACAAAATTAACACCACAAACCAACACCAAGGCGCCACACTTTAACAGCCCCTAGGCACACACACACAATCAACCCATTTAAAATATCCACCCACAGGTACTTGCAGAATAAATTATGATCAAATCACAGTAGAAAATTATCACATAAATTTTAGCCACTTTGGAGAGAGGAAAAGGGAGCTAGTTGGGGGAAAATTTTAAAAACCAAATATTGTTTGGTAAATTTTCCTCCTAATGACATATAATTCCATTTACATTTCACTTCATGAGGTCGGGCAGAGGCAGGGTCAGTGAAGACTGCCTAGTTGGAAGGTCGCTTCCCACAAACCGTGTTTTGGAAAGTTGCAGCCAAGTGCTGGACAAACCTCTGGCAGGGAGAGAAGTCAGGGAGAGAGGAGTGACAAAGACGTTAGTGGGCTCGCTCCAGCGGCAGCTCTCTGGGGGGGCCACAAGGCTTCACTTGCTTCTGCACCAGTCTCTTTATTTGGGAAATGATGAGATTAATTAAAAGAAAACTCCCCTCCAGTTCTAAAATAATAACAAAGCTTATCTCTGAAACATTAACACTTTGAATGCTGATATACATTTAGTGCATAAGTGTTCCATGAATCAATAAAGAAATAAATCTTTTTTTTTAATTCCTTACACTTAGTGTGACCCAGCTGGGATGTGCCAAATACAACACACACAAAACTGTTGAGCAAAGCATGTACCCAGAGGGTTGGATTCCATTTCAGTCGGTGCCCCCAGCCACAGCAGCTAGTACTATATTTTACACATATAGGTGCTTAATGAATACATGTTTACTAAGAAGAGCAAAAATTGAAGGGTAGACCCACTCACTATTAGATAGAGGGGAGTGAAGGCAGGGGAGAGGATATAGGTGTAGGAAAGATAGCAGAATGAATGACATTATTGCCTTATGTACATATATAACTATATAACCAGTGGAATTCTACATCATGTATAACCAGAAGAATGAGAAGTTATACTTCAAAATGCATGATGTATCAAAGTGCATTCTACTGTCTTGTATAACTAATAAAAACAAATTTTTAAAAATTTAAAAATATGAAGAGTAGACAGTCTGCTTTGGGAATACATACAGAGCAATCACACGTGAGACGAGCTAGGACAATCAACCAAGACTGATATGATCACCAAAACCCCTTTGTGTTTTTAAGTGCTTCTTCCTCATTCCTACCTATGTGGCACTAATGCGCCCACTCAAACCTCAGCAGATATCATCAATAAAAACCCAGAATCACTCCTTTCCCACTTCATTCCTAAGCACATTGTACTCTCTCCCCAATGACCAAGAAGACGGTGTAATATATTTGAGTGACAGCTGACGATTTAAATCTTTCTGTCAAAAAAGAAAGAATGAAACAGTATAGAAACAGGAACCTCGACGTGTTTTGGCTTTCTTTCATGCTAACATAATGAAATGTTGTCCCTCATTAATGACTGGTTTCTCAGTGCCTGCACACTCCACCTGCCTCACAGCCCAGGAGGAAGAGCCTGTTAAATAAATCTACCATTAAAATTATAGACATCATATTGGAAGGTTTTGCTTCTATATAAATTGTGTAACACAAAACAAAGGTGGAAATAGTAGGTACACATTAACTTGAATTATGAGAAGTATAAAATGTTACTAGAAAACAAATACAATAGATCTTGTTACTTTTAGAATAATATGCATAAATTACACTTCTATAACAATAACAACAGCTGGTTGCAGTGGCACACACCAGTAACCCCAGCAACTCTGGAGGCTGAGGCAGGAGGATCTCAAGGCCAGCCTCAGTAACTTAGTGAAGCTGTAAGCAACTTACTGAGTGTCTTCCTCAAAATAAAAATCAAAAGGGCTGGTAATGTAGTTCAGTGGTAAAGGACACCCCTAGGTTCATTTCCCAGTACCAAATAATAATAACAAGAAAATCAGAAAAATAATCTTCTAACAAACAATTCACCAACTGATCCGTTAAAACATGATCTTGGCATAATTTACTAAAGTAAATGATGCTAAAGTTAAGATGATGCCAACATTCAGGTTGTTTTAAAAACACACATCCTGAGGTTTGTTCGGTCTTGGTGGCTGAGGAGGTGTGACACAAGTGAGAACTCCCTGGGAATCTGCACATGGCTCTTTCTCTACAGTGCTATGGTCAATGCCCAGATCACATTTTGTGCTCAATACGTGCACACTGAGTGCCGAGAGAAAAAGTGGCTCCGTGAACTCACTTTTTCTATAAATAATGCTCAGTGAGAAGCCAAAAGAAACAAACACTAGTTGACATAAGAAGGACCAGAAGAGGAAACAGCATCCTTTTCACAGTTTCTGTTTAATAGTCAATTTTTAATCACTTTAATCCTTACAAAGATTCAAATGTCTTTCTGACTTTAGAATTCACTTTATTTTTCCAATAAATAAAAGAAAAAAAGGTTGAAAAAAAGTTTGGAAATACTCATCATATTTCTCCCCTTCAAAAGGTCTGTTTCTCCTTGTGAAGCAACTCACTGTTATCCCTTGCTATGGTGCCCAGAAAATACATAAATACATAAATAAACCAGCTTCACAGTGTGGAGCAAACAACTAAATTCAGCCTAGAGGATCAGTGATAGGGCACAAGGTAGCACAGCACAGACTGGTGTGATTAGATTGCTCCTCCATTTTTTAGACACAGTTTATTTATCTTGGACCAACCTCCCACACCACAGCCACCAAGGAAACTACTAAAATAATGACTTCACTTTAGATCATTTTAATCATATATATCAGCATTCATGGTGTAGCACTGACTACCATTCTACTTTTTTTTTTTTTTTTTGGTGGTGGTACCAGGGATTGACCCCAAAGGCCCTTAACTCCTGAGCCATGCCCTCAGGTAAGTTGCTTAGGGCATTGCTTAATTGTTGAGGCTGATTTTGAACTTTCCATCCTCCTGCCTCAGCCTCCAGAGCCAATGAGATTACAAGTGTGCGCCACTGTGCCCTACCCATTCAATTTTTCTTAAGTTTAGTTTTCCTTACATTCTCTTTAATTGGCAATAGCCAATCCCTTTATCTTATGTCAAAGGCTTAATCATGTTTAAACAAATACATGGATGAACTGGAAGGTTTCTACCTACCAAAATATTTTAAGCAAATGCTTTCACAAAAGAAAATACTCCTTTTTCATAAGGCCAATAACTACCACCAAATATATCTTGTGAATAATACATATACTGAGGGTCTTTAAAACCGAGCACATTCGAGTGCTGATTAATTGAGATATACACATTACTGGCCATGAAATTCTGCCCTGTCCCTAATTCAAACTCAAGTAACGGCACGGACGTTATTTCTAACTATTTTTCTTCAACATAATTTTCTTAGTTTAAAAGAAATTTTCTCAAGTCTATAAGAATAAAAGTGTCAACATTTTTACTAAATGACCTTATCTGACACTCAAAAATCTGGTAGAATGGTTCCACCATGTGCTTACATTAGGGCGTGGGATGCTGCTGGCTTCTAGTTCAGCACAGCAAGCATTATGTGAGGATATTCAGTGAGTATGAAAGTTACTCCCAAGAACACCACTTTTTGTTACAGTTTAGTTTATGCACTGTCTCTACAAAAGAAAGAAACAACATGTGGTCCCCATAGAAAAATTAAAGCTGCTCACCTGTCTTCATTGTGAACACAGTAAAAGAAATACATGCTTTATAAGGCAATTCTAAAAGTAACACAAAGTACCTTATCATAAATGCTCTTCCAGAGATATAAAGGTATTATAAAACCATCTAGGATAATTTCTCTTCCTAAGGGAATCTGCAGCTATCAAGTAACAATATTTATCCTCCAAATTTTCATTAGTTTGCTTCAAAAGAACAATTTTTGTCCTTTAAAAGCCACTAAATGCATTGCACATGTCCATAGTTGCTCTAACCAAGAGATCATCAAACCATACAAATTGCAAATAAACACATGTACTCACATACACACACACACACACACACACACACACACACACACAAGCTTTAAATAACTTTTTAAAAAATATTGGAGGCAATTTCATATGTAGAGATCTTCAAGTTTAGTTTTCTTTTGAAAAGAATCCAAAACCTTGACAAATATTAATTTTTATCTAAATTAAATATGATAAATCTTATTCTGTAGAGTGAGTTTTTTAAAAGATCCAGCCTCTTATTTTAGATGTTCCAAAATTTAATTCAGAATATACATTCTCATGACGCAACTTCATAAAACTGTTTCTAATTTAATGCATAAATGCTACCTAAATGAGGACAAGGGACCCTTATCACATATTAGAAATGTTCTAAAATTGAATAGTAATGATGATTATACAACTTTGTTAAGTATACCAAAATCACTAAATTTTACATTTAAAATACACAAGTCATGATATAAAGATTATTTTAAAGGCCTATGTAAACAAATAATTGCATCAATCTGTGCATTTTTATATAGTAGTGCCTTATGCTTTTACAAAACTAACTATTATAATTGAATCATCCTTTTAAAAAAATCACATGAAAAATAGGTGTTTGTTTGCTTAAGATGAATGTATCTTGAATTCTGACCCTTCATCAAAAAATGAGCAATTTTTAAAAAATAGAATAGGCAATGGATTTAAAATAATTTATAAAGAGCTGAATTCAATTCTCCTGGGCCCAGTACACAATACCGACATAATGTTCAATTATATTCAACACATTGTATACAATGCTTTTTTAAAAGAGGAAAAATATACCCTAAAATGTCAGCAGCTGTTCCGCCCCTCTGTGCCCTCTTGGCTACTTTCCCCTGTACCCTTGGCTGAGCCACAAGATGGGGACACTGGGTGATGGTGGAGAAAACCTTAATGACTCCTTTTGGACAAGGACTTAGCCGAGTTGGGCCTTGGTCTTTCCAGCTGGCTGGCTGTTCTCAGAGGTGTGAGACATGGCTTCCGTCTGGCTCACTGATCAATCTCAAACACTAAGAGTACCTTGAAGACACTGGCCTTCTATTAAAATACAACCATTCTTTCTGTCCAGCTGGGTTTAAATATCATCTAAATACACAAATCCAACATCCAGCTGGCTCTAGATCACAGGAGACCCAAGTCTCCTTAGAAACAAACTGGCCTCACTTCACCAGTTCCCCAAGGCAAAAGCTTGGATTGGCAGGAGAAGGAGGGGATGATAGGGGAGGGGAAGAGGATAGGATTCTTTCGAAAACCCATGAAGAGGTTGAGGATCTGAAATCATTATTGGCTCCTATGTGGAAGCTTTCACAAGGAGAATCTGCTTCACAGTCAAAACCCAAATGTACATTTGGAAACTTCAAGCTAACTGATCTAGTTATTGGAAATCTATGGTAATTTTAAACCAGAATATACCCAATATTTAATCTAAACAGTTTTTATGATGAATTACTTTATTTTATTTTTATTAGGGAAAAGTACATAACAACAGACAATGTAGAAAAATTCCCAGTACACAAGCTCAGCCCACAGGGTTTCCAAGGTATGCCATGCCAAAGCACATCTTGCCCAAAAAGGTAAACATGAGCAGAACGTAATTTCTTGCCTGGGAGACATCAGGAAAATTCCAAAGATACAAGTATTATGGATTCTTTCCAAGTTTTCAGGTGCTGATGGTATGGAAACTTCATTATTTCAACTTTCATGTTCACATTTGTGTCTCTTATTTACATCCTTATATTTTAAAAAGCTCTCTTATTTTCATTGGCAAATAAGAGTCCTTTTAACTTTTTTCAAAATAAAAGATATAAAAAGTCCTTTCTAAGTTAAAGAGGAAAATACAAAGGGATTTAAAAATGAGTGATCAGTAACCCAAAACATAAAAATAAAAATAAAAAAAACAAAGAATGTGAGAAAGAAAAGTGACAACTTGAAAGAGTCATGACAAGTTGATCTATTTTTTTTTTAATATAAGAAGAAGCTAAGAGAAGATTGCAGATACTCCAAATTATTCAGGACAGTGGAGTATACAAAAAGCAGTACTTATGGGCTAGGGGGATACAGTATTTATACTCTAGGGGGATAGCTTGGTGTTAAAGCATCCTTTGAATGCAAACCGAGGGCTGATTCCCAGCACCAAAACAAAAAGATATTTATACATTGAGAAGGTTCTTCTCTCACAACAACACCGGCATTCTTGCATTTCACTTATGTTTATAACTTCACATGATATTTTTTCCACCCCAGGGTAATCAGAATCGGTTGAGCCACCCTTCTTAACAGAAAAGTTCAACATGACCTTTACTTCTTCACTAAAACATGAATTTCACAAAAGCATTAGCCTATACCATGTTTTCTCATTAGTGTCCATAGCAACTCTTTTTTTTTTTTTTAATGCTAAGGATTAAACCCTGAGCCTGTGCATGCTAGGAAAGCATTCTATCATTGAGCTGCATCCCCAGTCCTCTGTATTTTTCATTTTGAGATAGGATTTCACTAAGTCTCCCAGGATGGCCAAATTTATGCTCCTCCTGCTTCAGCCTCCCACGGTGCTGGGATTATAGGCGTGCACCATTTCACCTAGTGTAAATCCTCACTTTAAACATATTACACGATTATGTCAGACCATGGTTTTATAACTATGAGAAAAATCTAGTTTTTAAAACAATGATTCCTCATCAATAAGATAATTTAATGCATAATAACACATAGATATAAATCTCAACCTTTTAAAAAAATAATTTAATATAGACTGAAAAATCCACAGGGTGTGTCTCTTACCATTCAGTGAACAGGATCACCAGATCATCTTGACTGGCATATTGTTCCATGACTTCTTTCATTAATCTCACTTTTTGGCCCCCTCCAATACTATTAATGCCATCTCCCCCTCTCCACTCTTCTCCTTGACCAAGGACCTATCAAAGAAATCAACATTTCAACCCTAAGCAAAACTCAGATTAAATTATGACAACACCATAAAAAACTTAAAATCATCGCCAACTTTACAGTCCTACACCATAACCCACTCTCCACGTGTCACATTAAATCATGATGCCAGAAAAAAAGAAATTAATGACTGGATCAGTCATACTTCTTTAATATTATCCACCCCAAAAATGCCATTCCCAATTTTATCATTTCAAAAGTTGAGTCTACTGCATGCAGCTGGACTGAGGAAATATTTCTTGTATCTTATTATTCTTTGTTCAGCATAAAACTAAAAAGAAAATGAAGAGACCTTCCATATCAGTTTTTTTTCAATCTGGTAGGAAATGTGTAAGATCAAGACTGAAATCCCCTGAAGCCCAGGGTTCTCCTTGACTGGCCCTGAAGCAATTTCCTACCAAACCAAAATGGATTGTTCAGGGAAATGCAGAGGCCATCAAATAACCGGGCACTTTCTTTACCTTTTAAATCTTCAAATGTCTTCGTTCTTGTTAAGAATTTATCAATGCAAGAAACTGCCTGCACACAATTAACTGGAGCTACACCTGTACCCTTGATCTTCACTATGCACCTGTACCTTTGATCTTCACTGTATACCTGCACCCTTAGTGCTACACCTGTACCTCTGACATTCACTATACTCTGTACCCTTGATCTTCACCGTGCACCTGTACCCTTAGAACTACACCTGTACCCTTGACCTTCACTGGCACATGAGTCTCCACAGGGCCTCCTGAGTTAGAAACACACTGTTGACACACCTGGCCCTGAGGCAACAGGAGCATAAGATGTGTCCCTCCTGTCATACACAGTTTTATCTTTTGTTTCCTCAAAACAGTGTCTGAAGGTGCTAAAATATTGATGTATTAGGAGACTAGGGGAACATAACTGAGGAGAACATAACTAAAAATAAAGACAAATGAAAAAGGAAAACTAAAAATAAATAAATACCATGAGTTGTCACTGTCCTTAACACAAAGCCAAATATAAATCTGTTGGCAAAGCAAGCCAGTGGACTCCCAGCCTCAAATCATTTCATCATTTCATTTCATCTCTACCTATAATCAGGAATGGGAGGAATATTCCACCCATGAAAACTCAAACTCGTGTGGATCTGGATTCAAATGATTTCTAATCTAGCAGAATTATTGTTTTTTACTTGATTGGTTTCATAACCCTTCTGGAGGCTCTGATGCTGCAATAGCAACTGCCCTGGCCACACCTGAGGGTCATACAGTGCAGTGTCAGGCCATGCAGCATGCGCTGGACCTCAGGGTGCTCCAGAATCGCACCAGAATCCGTAGACAACTGGAGAAAGCACAGAATTTGTTATTCAGCTGTTCTGAGGTGGCCTGAGTGTTTCCTTTCTAACTAGTTCCCAGGTGAGGAGGGTACTGTGGTTTGAAGTCCACACTTTGAAAATCACTGCATTACAAAATGGGAAGCCAGCAGAAAGGGCATGAACTCCAGAGCCAGTCAAATAGGGCTGTGGTCTAAGACCTCACAGGTTGTAGCTGTGGACCTTGGAGCAAGTTCTCTTTGCCCATAAATAAATATGTACCTTACATTGTTCATATAATGACTAAGAAGGTACCATATGGAAAGTTCCTGGCCAGGTGCCTTGCACATAACAGTCTATTTTGTCAGCCCAGTCTGAAGCCAAAAGATCCTCCTAAAAGACTTCAGAAATGTTTTATCCTAATTCTTCTTTGACTTCAGTGAATGTCACTATATTTCTCGTCTCTCTTAACATACTTTGAACATATTTTCATTGATCCTTTATTAAGCACGTGCACCTCTGACCTTCATTGTACTCTGTCCCCTTGTTACCACCCTGTCTCTTTCCCTGCAAATTCCACCTCTTGACTAGCTGCTGTGCATCACCATCAGTACCTTCTACTCCAGAGGCTGCCTAAGGAATAAGACCTTTTATTGAATTACATGTAAGTATAGCTCAGTTTCTCCCCAGGCCAAAGCAATCTTTCCCCTCCTTTTATTTTTTTTTTTAATTTCCTGCCTAGATACTTGCTCATTCTCCTTTTATTTGGAGAAAATATCTGGCTAGCAGATCCTTCTATCAAATGAATAAATCAGTAAAAATACTAAGACCCTCCCTCCTCGGTTTAATAGTTCTATCAACCTCCTCAAGTCTCCTCTGATCACATATGAGTAAAATGTCCCCTAGAGATGTCTTCTAAACGTGTTTAGTGTTCCCAAATTCCTCTAAAACAGATACAGAAACAAAACAAGAAAGGAAAAGTAACTCTTAGTGATGGACAAGACAGGTCTCCCCTCCCACAGCCATGCTTCCAATTCCCTGTAAAGAAACCACCTCTGTGGACAACCCATAAGAGAAAAAAATTATTCAGTCACCAAAGAACACTACTGTCTAATCTTTGTACAGCCCCGCAAAATAAATTATTTATATATGCATATATAGATACACATTTACATATTCTTTGTTTTTTAGAACATGCTTATATCAAATATTAGCAAATATTAACAAATTCATTGTCTGCATGGCAAATATTAGTAAGCCCAAAATATATCTTTCAATGTGCATAGAAATAGCAACGATGCAGACAAATTTCATCTTCCTTGAAGGGATTACAGATTTTGTTGTTGACATGAAAAATGTACTTTGGACACATATTCCACCACCTCTATAAAGTAAAAATATACTATACCTTCACCGTATAATTGAAATATTTGGCTGAGTGCATAAATCGGTGAAATCCATCACTTTCTTTTGTTGCTACAGTTATGACTAATAATTTATCTGCAAAGACAGAAGGAAATAATGTAAGTAGGTTTACAAGAGTTTAAATGCTAACACTTTACAACTCAATATAGTGATTAGAAACTTCATTAACCCATGGGAATATTCTGGTATGTTATTCTATGTAAGATGAAACACAGGGCTATTGAAAACCAGGCAATTCAAATTCAATTCAAATGACTAGCCCCTCAATGACAAATTATATTAATGGTAAAGAAAAATTTCATTAGTGTTGGAGGAAAAGCATGTCCTCAATGGATTATTTCAACATTAAGAAGAAAACAAAAAGTCCACTATATGCACATTTAAAGAATCTGTTAAGAGTAAGACCCTTAGATACTATCTAATTCCCCAGCTTCACTGTCACCTGTAAATCTTCCCAGATTTATGACACACATCACTGAGGTGCACCAGACAATTACAGTTTGCTATAGACATGTGGCAAACAAAGAAAAGATCTAATCATAAGACGGATCCAAGTCCACAACAAATCTGAAGTAAGTATTTAAAAACAAAGTCTTAATTTTTCCTTCTTAACCATGAATTCTTTACAAGTCTCAAAAGGCACAAAATTTGCATCTTTTATTTATTGTTTATTTTTTTCCTTTAAAGAATTAGTAGATATGCAGTTTTGAGTTACTACGTTATAAAAGATTATTACTTTCAACCTAATATCTCTCCTTAGCAGAAGCAGGTAGATTTAAGGAGCTAGTTCTTAATATCTACAGAAGCCACTAAAAATAAGACCTATCAGGAAAGGCATGCTGGGAATGCATAAAAGAAACAAAAACAATAGCAAATGCCAAATGGCCTGCGATGCCATTTTTTTTTCCCTCAGTCTAAAGATTTAGGAGGATCCCTGGACTAAGAAAGGCAAAGCTGCCGCATGCAATGGCATATGCCTGTAATTCCAGTTGCTCTGGAGGCTGAGGCAGGAGGAGCACAAGTTCAAGGTCAGCCTCAGCAACTTAGTGAGATCCTGTCTCAAAATTTCAAAAAGTAAAAAGGGCTTAGGATTGAAGATGTAGCTCAGTGGTAGAGCATCCCTGGGATCATGCCCAGCCCTACAAATATTTAAAAGAAAAACAAAACTAATCTCTTCAATATTCTAAGCAGTGAGTTATACCCTTTGATTTTCCCCGTCCATTACGGAATATTCAGAAACTCTTACATAACCCCTAAGCAATAGAAAGTCATTGGTCAATATTAATTGCATCATATAGTCAGTTAAAATAATTATATAGGAACCAAGGTAATTCCTCATCAAGTTTTGAAAATAACTAAAACAATACAACATAAATAACTACAATATACATAAAGAAATAATAAATTCAGCTGGGCACAGTGGCACACGCCTATAATCCCAGTGACTCTGGAGGCTGAAGCAGAAGGACCTCAAGTTCAAAGCCAGCCAAAACAATTTAATGAGGCCCTAAGCAACTCAGTGAGACCCTGTCTCTAAATAAAACACAAAAAGGGCTAGGGATGTGGCTCAGTGGTTAGGCACCCAGGGTTCAATCCCTGGTAGCCAAAAAAAAAGAAAAGAAAAGAAAAGGAATAGTAAATTCAAACATACACTTGTCAAACAAATAAGAAAAGCATTTCAATGAAAATAAATATCCACATTCTTAGGTTTCTTTCAAAAAAGAGGTGATCACTTAAATAATTTTCAACATAGGAAATAAATATTCCAAGAAAAATAAAGTCATTTTCATTGTCAAGTACATATTTTAAATACTTTTAAATAACCCATTGTTTTTACAAAAAAAAAAAATCAAATTATCCTTTATAGAGTTCCCAACAAGCCTTAACAGATTAAAAGAATTTGACATGGTACCAGTCATAATAATTTTAAATTAAGAAATACCATGTTTTATGAGAGGAAGGAGCGTATTTTAAAGGTCTCTTTTCTCTGTAATAAAAAGACTATTTAAAGATAACTATTTATTTTTTTCTACATAAATCATAAGAATTAACTACATGCTTAGATTTTTTTTTTTACTGGACAGAGTTTTACATTAATCATTTCCAGTATAAAATTAATGGCAAGAATTTCATCATCCTTAATAGGAAAGTAATGTTGGCCAGACTGTGATATGACAAAAATGTCACCAAATTCAATGACTCAGAAGGCAAAGCTTAAACTTAAAGAGTCTGACAGTGTCTAGCAATCCTATGCCAAATAAGGGCTCTGTTACTTGAGAACTGTTGCTAATTACACACGAAGAACAAAACAAAAAGACTATGCAATTGTGTCAAAGAAAGGAACATTTAATGACACCGTATATGAGCTGACCCCTCACCTGCATCTCTGCACATCATCTTTCTCATCTTCTCATGAGAAATAATCTTACTCAGCTGAAGAAGGTGCTGAGATGCTCCACTCTCAACTTCTTATCAGTCAATTCAGAGCCCACTTCTTTTAAAAACAAAATCAACCTAAACTTGAATCTTGCTTAGGTTCCAAAATAACTTACAATTCAAATTTACTAGAAATAAAGGGACAGACCATGATGAGTAACAGAAAAGAGATGCCACCAATAAAATCCAGAACATGAGAATTTCTACAGGATAAATGACATATAGAATCAATGGCCAAAGGGAAAAAGGGAAGGAAAACCTGTATTCACTTACAACTAAGAGACATTTCAGCTCTTTAAAAATCATGAACTGTAACTGAGCCCTGACTTGGGAAAACTTAAATATTTACTGATAACCTGAAATAATTTATTTTTAGTAGGCTGAAGGCATTTACATTTTTAAAAGTCATATTCAGACATGCATACTTAAGTATTTACCCAATGAAAAGGTATAGTAGCCGTGATCTGTTTTACAACTTCATGGCAAATAAGCAACAATGAAGGAAGAAAACAAAGATTAAACAAGATTGGCTGCACGGGATGACTGCTGGAACTGATTTAGTTTCGTTCATGTCTGCAAGTTCCTATAATTAAAAAGCAAAGAGTTCAACATCTATGTGAAATTTCTCATCTTCCAAACATAAAATTGGAAGAAAAATATGTACTACAATTTTGTTAATAGTCTGAATCACCTAAGTAAAAGGAAAGATGAAATGCACAAAGAAATTGTTAGAACCAAACAAGATTATAATTTAAACAAGTATAATTAATACCTTACTGGATCCATCCTCTACAAAAGAAGATAAAGCAATGTGACCAACGAAAGAAAGGGATTTCAGAGTAAGAACCTACCAACCTCTATTACCGTCATCTTAAGAACAATAGCTGTGGAGAATGGTGACTTGAGTCATGGTCTCTCTGCCTGCCTTGTGGCTGTGTTGTGCTGGGAACTTCCTGGGTGCAAAGGTGCAGGTAAAGCTGGCCCAGTTGCTAGAATGACACCCAGCCCAAGAAGGCTCCATGCAAAGGGCAGAGATGCATCAGTCTGGACCTTGAACTCAGGCACCAACTTGTGGAACGTAGAATTCTGAGCATAGCAAGAAAACCCCAATGTCTCACCAGTTCTGCATCCTTCAGATGGACTGCTTTGATGAAACCTTCCCCAAAATAACCTTTTGATGAAATCTATATACTAAATGTGCTGCACTAGTTCCTAGTCATCATCCTCCATCAGAGGTTAATGACCCACTTAACCCCAGCTTTTTCTATGTGTGTCTGTTTGTCTCTTCTCAAACCTGCTTCACCCCTTGTCTGGTGTTTTCCTTAATTAACAGCTGCAGCTGAGAGATGGGGCCATGGCAACCTGGCTCCTGGCCTCAAAGAACAGGCAAATGAAGCACAACTGTAATGGTTACCTCTGGCATTGCCTTTTGACTCTATGAGAAATGGATCAATATAGATTGCATGGGAAAGAAATACATGAAAACAGTGGAGTGGATTTGAAGAATTACTTACCAAATGCAAACCACTTCACAATGCACTATATCTTATTAACTCACTACAGGCTTCAGTGGAGATGGGCATGTGTTGTTAGAACCATTTCTTTTTCCTCCTCCAAACAGTTGCTGCTATTAGGGGAGAGTTTATCAATACCCAGTGGTGATCTAACTTCCCTTTTCATAAATGAACTATGAGTATAAAACACAAAGTCATTTTGCTGGCACATCCTGTCACCAGATGCTGAAATCCACTGTTTTAATGATGGCATCCCATTAAGTAGCTCAGCACTAGCCCACCTGCCTTTGATACCTATCTTTCTAAGTAGCTTTACACACAGACCTTGATTTTTAATTTGCAAAAATCAAGAATAATACTCCTATCACAGAGCTCCGAGAACACTGCTTTCACTTTACAACTAATTTATCTTGTATTAAGACACATCCTTCATCTGTAAAGGTTAATGGTTCTCAATTTTCTACTAAAGGAACATGCTTTCTGAGTAGTGATTACAAAGGGGTGGGGGGCAGCAAGATTTTGCTATAAAAGATCAAATAGTAACTATTTAGGCCTATGGGCAACATAGAGTTTCCATCACTTTTCTACTTACTTCTTTCTCTTTTTCATTCTTTACGTGAGATAGTGAATGACACACTCTCCAGAATCTCATTATCTTTCTCTACTCAAAAGATGCACAAGTAAGATACTTTGTAGCTGATCTGAAAACTCCAGTAAGTTATAATTCCATCTCTTTCTTTAACAGAGATCCAACTAAGGTTTATTTTGGTTTGGGGTTTTTAAGCAGACTTAAGAGCTGAGCGGTAGAGCACCCCTTGGTTCAATCCCCAGTACCACAAGAAGGAGGAGGAGGAGGAAGAGGAGGAGGAGGAGGAGGAGGAGGAGGAGGAGGACGACGACGATGACGACGACAAAAAGACCTCAAATTTTTGCATTTCTCAGCAAGCCATAATTCTAAACCCATGACAATTATCACTTGCCTAGGCATCTACCATAACCTCCCAAGCCCATTTTGCCCACTCTAATCATATCTCTACAAAATTATCACAGAGGTCTTTTCAGAACACCTAAATATCTGGTCAAGGCACCCTGCTACTAAACACCCTCAAATGGCTTTCCACTGATTGATCTTAGGATAGAAGCCAAAACTCCATTACCACAATGGGGTCCCTGATGACCTCTCTCCTCTCCAATCTCATCCACTTCCTCTTTTCCCTTTGCTCTCTCTGCTCCAACCACACTGAACTTTCTTTCTTTTTTTCTTTTCCCAACATTGTCTGCTTCTTTCCACCCAAGAGAAGAGTAAGCACAAGACCATCAACTAATGTCCCTCCCTCATCTCTGGATGGGAGCCACACATACTTGAAATTCTTAACCATAAACCAAATCTTAGACATCTGACCCTCCCCGACTTACAGGAACAGGTCATTACTCATTGCACAGTACTCTCTACCTCTCCTCCAGAGCATTTACCAGAAACTATAATTACAAAGTAATCTGTACAGTTAATATTTAAGGCTAAAATTTCTATTTCCAACTAGATTTCAGAACGGCAGGATGCCTTTTTTCTCACTATTAGTTTTCCGGAGTACTTAGCATAGTTCTCACAGTATTCAGCACACAGTAATGTCTTTGCATTTTTTTCTTTTTAATTTTTAAAGTGATACATAAAAGCATAAAACTTTACATCTGGATGGGGTGTCATGCAATGTTTGGATATGAGCATATATTGTGTATGTTCAGGTTTTTCAATGATGAATTCAGGAACAAGTGATAATAAAATCTCATGTGTACGTGTGTATAAAACAAGGGAGTTTAAAAATTCATATAATTAGTATTTTTATCTTAGACTCAGTGATGAGGAGGTAAAGATTTAAATTAGTCAATAATTTAGCCAAAGTTATCTAACAAGCTACTAGCAGAACCAGTTGTTATCCTTCAAAGTGCATTTTTTTTCCAATATATCAGGTGGACTTACTTCGTGGCAAAAGGTCAAGGGGCTAGAAGCAAACTTTGAGATTTATTCTGTGTGTGAAGTACAAAGACAGCAAACCTGAGACTTCTGTCTTCAGAAAGACCTGCTCACAGGGTTGGTCCTTGGCTGGCATCTGGACAGTCAGATCTGAGATTCTTACCAGATGGCTCTCCAATGGGAAGAGCTTCCCCTTTTCTAAGATAAGAATGGCTCTCTACGCCTTAACAGTACAAACAATGCAGTTCATGCTAAACAACTGCTTTTCTTCTGGGAGTTTGGCAATGGGGTACACAAGTTGCCTGTGTGGCCAATTCTCATTGAAAACTGTGGGCACCAATTCTCTACTGAGTTTCTCTGATAGACAGCATTTCACACATGTTGTCACAAGTAGTAACTGGGGAAATTAAGCACATGCTGTTCAACTCCACCAGGAAAGGACTATTGGCAGCTTATCTCTGGCTTTTCCAGACCTCTCTCATGTACCTTTTCCCTTGTCTGTTTTGCTTTGTATCCTTGTGCTGCAATATAGAGACAGGAGTACAATGAATGCTGAATTCTATCAGCCCCAGCACATCACTGAATCCAGGCATGTCTGGAGGATTCCTGATGTACTGTTAGCAACAGGCAGCAAGGTTCATCTCAAAGAGGCACTTCAGGGCTAACTGGATATGTACGTGATACAAGGTTGGGCACGAGTTCTGGACTCAGAAGCCATGCTAGAAAGATATAGAGAGGAATCAAACAGATTCAAGAAAAGGAATTTTTGACCCAGATGTAAATCACATTCTGCTCCTCCACTGAAGGCATCTCCTCCACTGAAAGCATCTCAACCCATTTTGTCCCTGTTGTCCTAGATGAGAAACACTTAGAAAGATTATATGATAAATTTTAAATAACATTTGAATATCTACATGTTTCCAGAGTTGAAATCTTGGTACCTAATGGGTTAAAGTGAATTATAACTCCTGGGAGAAAACAAGACTTGTCCAGGATCCTACAGCTAGATGGCAACCAATTTAGAATGAACTCGAGATTCACAACCACTAAAAAAATATGGTTTTCCTAGGGCTTTTTGTACAAATGTGTTGTTTTATTAAATGCTTTGAGTCACTCAAAGCATTCTGACAAATAAACTGAAACCATGCAGTCTAAGTGGCAAGGGAACAAATTTTATTTTGTGGAATTGTTGAAAGAAATTCAAGACAAAAATTCCTCAAGAGCAATTCATGTCATAATTTCACCAAGGAGAAACCCTATAAGGATGTGTCAGAGTGATTTCAGAGAAGTCCCTAGCATTTTTTAATGAAAGGGGGGAGAAAAGGGAAAGCTTAAAGAAACAAAAATAACAACTTCCTATGCACAGGGCACCTTTGCACTTGCTAATGTTCAACTGGATGCCTGGGCTTCCAGAGCTGGCTTTGGACAATGGACAGACAAACAGAACATGAAGAGAGATGATGGTGGGTCATCAGGGAGACCAGCCTTCCCAGTGTGCCAGGGCTGAGCAGGTTCTCAGAACACTCAGTTTCATGACTAGGGGAGTCCTGGGCAGACCAGGGGGAGGTTGTCACAAAACAACACAGCAGTGGGCCTAGGGGACAAGAATCTCCAGTGTTTCCAGAAACGCTGCAGGATGAGGGATCCTGGAGGAGGCAAAGTTGAGCAACCAGCTCAACACCAGCTAACAAGGGAAACAGGGCCCAATTAAGGCTACAGAAGTGACAGACATCTAGAAGACCATGGAGACCATCTCCAACCTCACAAAAACTTCAAACTGTAAAACACTCCTAAAAACCTTTAAATAAAAACTGAACATACGCTAATATTAAAGACTTTGTTTTAGATTTCCTGATTTGGGGGGAGATGGTACCATATTTTCTGGTGTTATATGCACATGTTTATTCTGTCTACGGGCAACCACACACTGAATGGAAGACAAATTTCATGTCAGAGGTAAAAGCAAGGTTAATATTATGATCAAGAATTCCTAGTAGCTAGCAACCCTCACAGTGCTATGAAAGGCATTTAGGAGAAACATAAAAGTAGATCCTCGTATTACAAAAAGTCAGAAGGTATTTGTAACCAATAAAATTTGAATAATTATAAGGCAAAAGTGAAACTTCAAAATAAGAGATTCAGTTTCTCATAGTATAAGATATAATTTTTAACATAAAATATCATGGGCTTTTTCACAACCATAGTAATCACAGCAAACATCTATAAAGGAAATTATAACATGAATACCCTGATAGAGTACAGTGACCAATTTAAATAAATTAAATAAATTTATTCTCTCCTCAATTCAAAAATTATCTACACACTTTAGAAAGTCATTAATATAGACATATAAACCATATAATTTAATCTTCAAAAAATATGCTTTATTCAGAAGCACCATGCAATAACTCTCTTCAGTAATGGCTCACTGTCCCTAGCCACCCCTCTTTGCTCTCAACAACTATGATACTTAACTATTAAGGACTCAATCCAAACATCATAAACAAGACAGATGAGTACGAAAGAGACCCGTTCCTCCACCTCCATATCATCCCCTCCCAGAAACATGGAGATAAAACACAAGGACTGCACTGCAGCCAAGAACTGTCCACAAAGTTCCAGCAAATTCCTCCCAGAGTTCCAAAGCGGGACATAAGATCCAAGCAAGCAAGAATGCTCATGCCAAAGAAGGTTTCAATGGGAGTCAGAAAAACCTGGGTTAAAATTTAACATATAATATGTATGGGCCTCACTTGAACACAAATTCAAAAACAAGCCAACACCTGAGACAGTTGTTGGTCTGCCAAACCAAAGGCAGAACCAAGCGATCCTAACAGGAGAGGTGGTTCCCACTGTCATCTCCATAGACTGTGAAAAGTATGGGAACCTGGCACACTATACTGAAGAGACATTTGACAATATGGAGTTTGGCCAGCACAGTAATAGATCTGGCAATCACATCATATACTGAATAGTTAAAGAAAATTTCTCTATGGGGTGTGTGGGCGGGGGGAGAGGGGAGCAGATATGCTACCTTCCAACCAACTCATCACATTTGAAGGAAAAAAAAATGAGCTTTCCCATATGATTTTAGAAAAGAGAGTTGGCTGGGGTGTTGGGAGGGGAAATAATTAAGGGAAGGCAAATTTTGTATCCATACCAAGTACAATAAAAAAACAGCCAAGATGAATGGGATGTCCTGGCAAAAGCAGTATGTTTCCTTTTTCATAAACATTAAAGCACAGAAGACCACTTTCCAGAACTTATGACTTGGAGCACACATTTGATCCCTCCATATATTTTGAAATTTCTATACTAGATATAATTTTAATGTCAAAGGGGAAAAAAAAAAAGGATCTACCACCTTCACAGACAGAACGGAATTCATTCTGCTAAATTCCAAAGGTTCAAAGATGTCAGCAAATAGAAAGATGTATCAGTAATGAGAACCTTATTCCACCGAGATGGGGTAACCCATCTGTTGGCCAAATGCTTTATCAGAAACTGTGAACTCCCTGCCAGAAATCTGGTAGCAAGGTTATGTAGCTTGTTGAAGCACACTTGATCTATTACTGATTATTCTACATTTTGCACAGGCACTAAAGTACTTCGTATGCTCATATGCAAAGAGCACCACCAGTCACATTAGGAACCAGGACACCTGCCCTTTCACACACAGATAAAAAAAGTTGCTTTCTGCCACCTGCAGTAGGACTTATGCTGAGCAAGCTGCTTTCTAAGGGAAAGTTCTAAGGGTGATGGGCTTCAACCAAGATAACCTTCACTTCTCCTTAATGGAAAGAGAAAAATCTTTCTGTACAAGTCTACCTAACCTAAAGGAATGGAAAACAATGAATCTGAGAAGAAAAATCAAAAGCAGATGTAAAAAAAGTATAGTGTGGCTGAAATGGAATAAAAGAAAAGTCGTAGCTTGCATTTATCATCTTCAGTTATAGGGAAACACACTTTCTTACACTCCACACTGCCCTGAACACATCAGAAAATTGTTTTGTAAAAGGTGACATTGTTCATTTTTTCTACCTTGCATAAAATTTAAATTGGGTGGTAGTCCTTCCTAAGCTCAACTTAAAGCTTTATGGTGTCTGCTTGGGCAGCTCTGAATTCTCCCTCAACAATTTGGTAATTCTCCACATTGTTGTAGGGGTTATAGGATTATAGTGGTCTGTGAAGACATTACTAAAAAAATGAATGGCCATATTAGATGATTTGGGGACTTAAAATTTAATGAAGATTGTATGAAGTCACTAATAGATATGGTCTTTTATGGAATTACTCTAAGACTGCACAAAATATCTCCTCATTCATTTTATGCTACAAACTGTCTTATACTCTCATCTTTATGTAAGAAGTTTTATCTTTTTTGGAGTGTATCCCAGAAAACATTAGAAATCTTCCAGCATCCATTGTGCCAAGCTAGAGATTAAAAATATATATTCATATACATGACTAATTTTTCCTTCTTTGTCATTTAAATTTTGAAGTAGATAATGAAGTAAAAAAAAAAAAAAGATACTATTTTCCAGACATCTGGCTGACTTCCCCTCAGGAGATAACAAAGGTATTGGTTCTGATTATGGTCAATGCATATACAAGCAAATATTTTATACTAGCATACAGTAGCATACTCTGTACACCAATCTATATCTTCCTTTTTAAATTTTATATATCTTTCAGCACAGGTGCACACTACTCTATTATACGTAGGAACCATAATCGAATGAATTAACCATTATGCTAGCAACCTATTTAAGCTGTTTCATATCCATTAAAAAACTATAACTGAGGGGATTCCAACATGGCGGCGGGCGCAGAGAGATCAAGTCCCTGACCTCTTCAGCTGTGCAGGCATAGGGAGTCGTAAACAACCTAAATCTGTTTACTCAGGATCACTAGGCAATGCTGAGCTGAGGTGGATCTGGGGCGAACAGTCTGGGCCTCTCAGAACACACACTGAGCCCGGATCGGCTGAATTCAAGCTCCCGTTCCCTGCTTCCCGCAGACAAACAGCTGTGACTCAGCACTAATCCATCCGGCTGAAACTGGTCAGCCCTTCTGATCCTACGGAGGTAAATGCCTACCGAGCCTTCATAGGTAGTGGCCACAGGTTTGAAACGGGGCTTGGGAGAGACAGTAAGGACCCACCCGTTGCATTGGTCGCTTGGCAAAGGGAAACGAACTGTCGCCATTTGCAAGAGATACCACCATGGCAGAGAACTGACATCATCAGACTGCGGAGGAGGAGATAACTTCATTGAAACCTGTGGCTAAAGGTGTGTAATCCCCTAGCCTTCCCTCTCCACACATCGGGGAAACCTTAAGAGCCCCTCCCAGCTCTCCCGTAAGGGCCCCTCCCAGCTCTCCCATGAGCGCGATAGCCAGACCGAGGGAATCAGAGGTGGTGCGGGACCCGCGGCCTGGAACTACCGCTCCCACCACTGCTGACAGCTGAGGTCTCTTGCTCCAGCTACTGGGGACGTGGCTACCGGAGGGCAAGTAAAATGCGCTGAGGATTCTCAGCCCCAAGCTCTACAAACTTAGGGTCTGAGGGAATGGCAAACTGGAAGAGTGTGCCCAGACGTTCATGAAAACAGGGCTCCCGGGAGCAGCAGACCTGGCGTGTAGCCAGTATTGTGGTGAGCAGCACCCGTGAGAGGGGCCTGGCTAGAGGAAAAGTGGGAAGTGACTAGACACAAGAGGAGGCCATAGGCACTCAGGATTGGAGACTCGCCCAGTCTGGGAGGAGCTGCTGCACACTGATTGGTTCCCATGTATTGACAGGAGAAACTTGGCCTGGTGGGCACAGCGCCACCTACTGGAAGAGAAGTTAATCAAACTCTAAGACTGCATTTATTAGTTTTTTTTTTTCTTTTTTTCTTTTCTCTCTATTTTTTTTTGATTTGGGTTTTTCTTTCATTTTCATTTTTCTTTCTTGTTGTTGTTTTTTTTAAATTTTTTTTACAATTTTTTAAAAATTTTTTTTCTTCTAATTTTAATTTTAATTTTTTTTATTTTTTTAAATTTTTTAAATTTTTTTATTTCCTATTTTTTTCTTCTTTTGTCTTTTCATTTCTTTTCAATTATCTTATGCCCCCTTCCTTGAATTCTACCTGCTTACTCTCATTCTCTTTAGTGACTTCTTCCCTTCCCTTCTAATACCTTTCCTCGCAAGCATCAAATAAATTTATAGGAGCATGAGCAGCTTCAAAAATCAAGGAAGAAAAGGAGTACAAACAATGTAGGACAGCCTAAATATTCAGAAGGACCTAGAGTCATCAGAAAAATGGTCATATAAAGAACTCAAGGAACACCTTAGACAGATGGAATGGAACCTTAAAGAGGATACAAGACAGCAAATTCAAGCAGCGAAAGAACACATTGTGAATGAATTTCATAAACAGATAAAAGAAGAAGTTAAGCATCTTTATCAGGAGATAGAGATTATAAAAAATAATCAAACAATAATTCTAGAAATGAAGGAAACGATAAACCAAATTAAAAACTCAATTGAGAGTATCACTAACAGAGTGGAGCAAGTAGAAGCCAGAACGTCAGATAATGAAGACAAAATATATCATCTTGAAAAGAGTCTAGCCAACTCCGAAAGGCTGGTAAAAAATCATGAGAAAAACATCCAAGAGTTATGGGATAACATAAAAAAAACAAACTTAGGAGTCATCGGGATAGAAGAAGGTACAGAGATTCAAACCAAGGGAATGAGTAACCTGCTGAATGACATAATGACAGAAAACTTTCCAGAAATAAAAAAGGAAACAGATATACAAATTGAAGATGCAAACAGGACACCGAGCACACAAAATCACAGTAGACCAACGCCAAGACACATTGTTATGAAGCTATCCAATATACAGAACAAAGAGAAAATATTAAAAGCTACAAGAGAAAGGAGACAGATTACATTCAGAGGTAAACCAATAAGGTTAACAACGGATTTTTTATCACAGAAACTGAAAGCAAGAAGGTCATGGAACAATGTATTTCAAACTCTGAAAGACAATGGATGCCAACCAAGAATTCTGTATCCAGCAAAATTAAGCTTCAGGTATGACAACGAAATAAAGATCTTTCATGATAAACAAAAGTTAAAAGAATTTGCAGCCAGAAAACCAGCATTGCAAAGCATTTTGAGCAAAACACTACACGAGGAAGAAATGAAAAACAATAACCAAAACCATCAGTGGGAAGTGCCTCAGTAAAGACAGAGGGCGAGGGGAAAGATAATCATGGAGAAACAAACTAAATTTTTTTTTAAAAAGGCTAAATAATCAAACATGGATGGAAGTACAAACCATATATCAATAGTAACTCTGAATGTTAATGGCTTAAACTCTCCTATAAAGCGACATAGGCTGGTATCATGAATTAAAAAAACAAATCCAACAATATGCTGCCTCCAGGAGACACATCTGATTGGAAAAGACATACACAGGCTGAAGGTGAAAGGATGGGAAAAAATGTACCACGCACACAGTACTCGTAAGCAAGCAGGGGTGGACATCCTCATATCGAATAAAATCGACTTCAAGACTAAGTTAATCAAAAGGGATAAAGAAGGACATTATATACTGTTAAAAGGAACCATTCACCAACAAGACATAACAATTATCAATATTTATGCACCAAATAATGGTGCTGCAACATTCATAAAACAAATTCTCCTCAAGTTCAAGAATCAAATAGACCACAACACAATAATCATGGGTGACTTCAACACACCTCTCTCACCATTGGACAGATCCTCCAAACAAAAGTTGAATAAAGAAACTATAGAACTCAATATCACAATCAATAACCTAGACTTAACTGACATATATAGAATATATCAACCATCATCAAATGGATATACTTTTTTCTCAGCAGCACATGGATCCTTCTCAAAAATAGACCATATATTATGCCATAGGGCAACCCTCAGTAAATGTAAAGGGGTGGAGATAATACCATGCATTTTATCTGATCATAATGGAATGAAACTGGAAATCAATGATAAAAGAAGGAAGGAAAAATCCTACATCACATGGAAAATGAACAATATGTTACTGAATGTTCCATGGGTTACAGAAGACATAAAGGAGGAAATCAAAAAATTCTTAGAGATAAATGAAAATACAGACACAACATATCGGAATCTATGGGACACAATGAAAGCAGTTTTAAGAGGAAAATTCATCGCCTGGTGGTCATTCCTCAAAAAAAGAAAAAAACAACAAATAAATGAGCTCACACTTCATCTCAAAGCCCTAGAAAAGGAAGAGCAAAACAACAGCAAATGTAGCAGAAGGCAAGAAATAATTAAAATCAGAGTGGAAATCAATGAAATTGAAACAAAAGAAACTATTGAAAAAATTAACAAAACTAAAAGTTGGTTCTTCGAAAAAATAAATAAGATCGACAGACCTTTAGCCATGCTAACGAAGAGGAGAGAGAACTCAAATTACAAACATACGGGATGAAAAAGGCAATATCACAACAGATGCTACAGAAATACAGAAGACAATTAGAAATTATTTTGAAAACCTATATTCCAATAAAATAGAAGATAGTGAAGACATCGATAAATTTCTTAAGTCATATGATTTGCCCAGACTGAGTCAGGAGGATACACACAATTTGAACAGACCAATATCAATGGATGAAATTGAAGAAGCCATCAAAAGACTACCAACCAAGAAAAGCCCAGGACCGGATGGGTATACAGCGGAGTTTTACAAAACCTTTAAAGAAGAATTAATACCAATACTTTTCAAGTTATTTCAGGAAATAGAAAAAGAGGGAGCTCTTCCAAATTCATTCTATGAGGCCAACATCACCCTGATTCCGAAACCAGACAAAGACACCTCAAGGAAAGAAAACTACAGACCAATATCTCTAATGAACCTAGATGCAAAAATCCTCAATAAAATTCTGGCGAATGGAATACAAAAACACATCAAAAAAATTGTGCACCATGATCAAGTAGGATTCATCCCTGGGATGCAAGGATGGTTCAATATACGGAAATCAATAAATGTTATTCACCACATCAATAGACTTAAAGATAAGAACCATGTGATCATCTCGATAGATGCAGAGAAAGCATTTGACAAAGTACAGCATCAAAACATTAGAAAAACTAGGGATAACAGGAACTTACCTTGACATTGTAAAAGCTATCTATGCTAAGCCTCAGGCTAGCATCATTCTGAATGGACAAAAGTTAAAGGCATTCCCTCTAAAATCTGGAACAAGACAGGGATGCCCTCTATCACCACTTCTATTCAATATAGTTCTCGAAACACTGGCCACAGCAATTAGACAGACGAAAGAAATTAAAGGCATAAAAATAGGAAAAGAAGAACTTAAATTATCACTATTTGCAGATGACATGATCCTATACCTAGAAGACCCAAAAGGGTCTACAAAGAAACTACTAGAACTAATAAATGAATTCAGCAAAGTGGCAGGATATAAAATCAACACGCATAAATCAAAGGCATTTCTGTATATCAGCGACAAAACTTCTGAAACGGAAATGAGGAAAAACACTCCATTCACGATATCCTCAAAAAAAAATAAAATACTTGGGAATCAACCTAACAAAAGAGGTGAAAGATTTATACAGTGAAAACTACAGAACCCTAAAGAGAGAAGTAGAAGAAGATCTTAGAAGATGGAAAAATATACCCTGTTCATGGATAGGCAGAACTAACATCATCAAAATGGTGATATTACCAAAAGTTCTCTATAGGTTTAATGCAATGCCAATCAAAATCCCAACGGCATTTCTTGTAGAAATAGATAAAGCAATCATGAAATTCATATGGAAAAATAAAAGACCCAGAATAGCAAAAGCAATTCTAAACAGGAAGTGTGAATCAGGCGGTATGGCGATACCAGATTTCAAACTATATTACAGAGCAATAGTCAAAAACAGCATGGTACTGGTACCAAAACAGGCGGGTGGACCAATGGTATAGAATAGAGGACACAGAGACTAATCCACAAAGTTACAACTATCTTATATTTGATAAAGGGGCTAAAAGCATGCAATGGAGGAAGGATAGCATCTTCAACAAATGGTGTTGGGAAAACTGGAAATCCATATGCAACAAAATGAAACTGAATCCCTTTCTCTCGCCATGCACAAAAGTTAACTCAAAATGGATCAAGGAGCTTGATATCAAATCAGAGACTCTGCGTCTGATAGAAGAAAAAGTTGGCTCCGATCTACAGATTGTGGGGTCGGGCTCCAAATTCCTTAATAGGACACCCATAGCACAAGAGTTAATAACAAGAATCAACAAATGGGACTTACTTAAACTAAAAAGTGTTTTCTCAGCAAGACAAACAATAAGAGAGGTAAATAGGGAGCCTACATCCTGGGAACAAATTTTTACTCCTCACACTTCAGATAGAGGCCTAATATCCAGAGTATACAAAGAACTCAAAAAATTAGACAATAAGATAACAAATAACCCAATCAACAAATGGGCCAAGGACCTGAACAGACACTTCTCAGAGGAGGATATACAATCAATCAACAAGTACATGAAAAAATGCTCACCATCTCTAGCAGTCAGAGAAATGCAAATCAAAACCACCCTAAGATACCATCTCACTCCAGTAAGATTGGCAGCCACTATGAAGTCAAACAACAACAAGTGCTGGCGAGGATGTGGAGGAAAGGGTACACTTGTACATTGCTGGTGGGACTGCAAATTGGTGCGGCCAATTTGGAAAGCAGTTTGGAGATTCCTGGGAAAGATGGGAATGGAACCACCATTTGACTCTGCTATTGCCCTTCTCAGACTATTCCCTGAAGACCTTAAAAGAGCATGCTACAGGGATACTGCCACATCGATGTTCATAGCAGCACAATTCACAATAGCTAGACTGTGGAACCAACCCAGGTGCCCTTCAATAGATGAATGGATAAAAAAAATGTGGCATCTATACACAATGGAGTACTATGCAGCAATAAAAAAATGACAAAATCATAGAATTTGCAGGGAAACTGAGCAGATTATGCTTAGTGAAGCTAGCCAATCCCTAAAAAATAAATACCAAATGTCTTCTTTGATATAATGAGAGCAACTATGAACAGAGCAGGGAGGAAGAGCAGGAAGAAAAGATTAACATTAAACAGAGACATGAGATGGGAGGGAAAGGGAGAGAAAGGGAAATTGCATGGAAATGAAGGGAGACCCTCATTGCTATACAAAATTACATATAAGAGGTTGTGAGGGGAATGGGAAAATAAACAAGGAGAGAAATGAATTACAGTAGATGGGGTAGAGAGAGAAGATGGGAGGGGAGGGGAGGGGGGATAGTAGGGGATAGGAAAGGTAGCAGAATACAACAATTACTAATAGGGCATTATGTAAAATTGTGGATGTGTAACCGACGTGATTCTGCAATCTGCATTTGGGGTAAAATTGGGGGTTCATAACCCACTTCAATCTAATGTATGAAATATGATATGTCAAGAGATTTGTAATGTTGTGAACAACCAATAAAAAAAATTGGCTTATTTTTTCTTTCAAAAAAAAACTATAATTGATAATGGTATACATAAATAAATTCTTACATATAGGACAATATTTATACAATAAATTACTAGTAGAACTCCTAGGTAGAGTATCTGCCTCCCATTTACCATTTAGCTTTTGATTTTTTGTTCTACTGCACGAATTTCGCCAGAAAGAAATTTCTTTTTTTATAACATTGTTTTTAATCACTCAATGATTCTTAAATCTTCTGGATTTTGTCCCTCATCTTTCAGAAAGACCTTCCACATGTTACAATTACAAAATGATTCTTCTGTATTTTTTTCTAGCATTTTTAGAGTTTCAGTCTTTTTGGCTAGATATTTTTTATTATACGTTTATACTGAAAAAACAAAATACTGAAACTACTCTGTCTTTATCTCATCCTAAACAACGAAGTGTTTTTATGAATTGCTAAACCTATGAAGAATTAATATGTCACAGTTTTAATATTATTCATTTCAACTCTGATTACAAGATACACTGCATTTTTTTTAAACAATAGAATTTTTAAAAGATGTATTTTATGTGCCCAAGCATACCAACTCTGGAATTATTAAAAATAATAGAAGATAATATAACTCATTTATGTGTCAGTTTCTTTCTAAGAAAATGGATTTATAAAACTATTTTGATTGGAGAACAATCACCATTTGTCACATTTGCAAAAACTCCCCTAAGATGTAATACTCCCTGATTCAATCAGCTCCCTGTTGTCCAAGTGCCTGGTTTTCCCTTCCTATTTCTTCGATCAGTTTTCAATTGTGCCCTTGAATTCTGAGCCAGAGCACATGTGAAAAGACACAACATGAACTCTCACTGACAACTCTGCTCTGTGTCTGAATGATCTCAGAACTGTGAGAAAGTTACCCCCAACCCATAAGGCCTCCCTCACCCAGCATGATTCATCAGTCCTATGATGCTGGACACACTCCCAGATCTAGGCTAATTCCATGAGATGGGGATGGAGAGGAACAGGTAAGCTGCCCCTCAACGTGGACACAGAAGCATTGAGGAACAGCATCAGATGTAAGAAGAACAGTATTATTTAATTTATTAATTAGGAAGGAGAGAATCAAAGAGTCTGGACTATACAGTAAAAATATACATGTAATTAAAATGTGATTTATATCCATACACAGAAAATCACTAACATTTTTTAAATTTCAGACCATTATCTTCCAGGCACCAGAGAGATAGTAAGATCTCTAATGCGTACATGACCTTTTTTTCCAAGTAAAATATTTAAACTGATGTGCAGCCAACAAGATACTTTGGTGACCCTAATGACTTGCCCTTCTAATCTCTAATCACCACACCAGAGGCCATTTAACCTTAGTCAGGGGAACACATGGACCTTACTCTTAGTACATGTACTCTACCTATTCCATGCTCTTTTGCAGAGATGGATCCCATTCCTTAGTAAGTCGGTAGCCTTTCTTTTACTTTCTGCCATCAGGGTTCTGGTTTCTATCATGACATCATCTTTCGAGAGAGGACTGGAGTCTGGTTTTGTAACCTCTTCTTCAATGATTAGTTTCTGTGATCACATTCCAATCTCTGAGCTGGTACCCCAGACATTCACCTCTCAGAAAAGGCCATTGGGCTGCCTCACTCTTAGGCTTACCATTCTCAAGACTTGCCCAATGCTAACCCTCAGATCTTCTAAAATCTACGCTAATTATTTACTTTCAACATTTACTCAAAACAAGAAAGTTGAAATCACAGATTTAGGCACCCAGTAATAGATTTCCATGACCCTGGATGCTCTTGATCCTGTAGCTGTATCTTCAGTTTCTGATGTATTTCAGTGAAATGTGATTTTGTTACTCAGTCTCTGAACTTTGTACCTCTGGCCCTCCTAATCTTTACATTCCTTCCATTCCTGGGGATTCCTTAACACTGACAAACCAACTGGACCATTATCTCAGATATGCCCAGTCTCCTTCATCATGCAATGTCTTTGTTCAGTGGTTATCAAACCTGAGCAGGCATCATAACTACCCAAATCCTTGTTAAAACATAGATTGCTAGGTCACAGCCCTAAAGCTTCTGACTCAGTATTTATGGGAAGTGCTGGGGCAAAAAATTCTGAGGACAAGCCTAAGCAATGTCTTATGCTGATGCTGAACTATCATCCTAGATACATGTGTAAATAAAGCATCCTAGATATGTCGATGAATGCCAGATGAGTCATCTTAAGGACTTTAGGATATATGAACCATCATCCTAAATATGCCAATGAATGACCACCATTAGGCATCTCTGATTCTAGATAACATCCCAGTGAGCAGGTTAAACAATGAGATGCAATAACACAGAGAAAGAAGAAATCAACAACAGTTTGGGTTATACCACAGAAGAAATCAATTTTAGATTGGTTTCAAAGATAAGATAGATACTCAGAATTGGAGGGGGGATATTACCATCTTCAGTATTCAAAAAGCCAGAATTAATTGCAAATCACCCTTTAGAACTGTGAGAAGAGCAGCTGGAAGCTTCGACAAGACAGGCCATGAAGGCCTCAGCTCAGAGAACTCATGGGCTCTGCAAGGGAAAGATGCTGCACATTGGGTTTTGGGCAAAGAATTAACATTCTGAGAGTGTCATAAGCTCATTAATTCCTTCCAGGTTTCTCTGCAAGGGAGGCCTGATGTAGAGGAAGTGAGCTAAGCAGATCCTGGGGGAGAGCATCCCAGGAGGAGGAAACCATAAATTCTGGTTCTGGTCCAAGCCTCATCTATCAGTAAGAGAGAGAGGGGTGGACACCACAGGCACCCAAATGTCCAGAAGAGACTGAACAAGAGAAAATGAGATAAGTGCAAAACTCAAAGTGAATGGATGCATCTCTGCAAAGACTTCTGCCTTTACTCAACAAGCAACAGGAAGCTGTCAGAGGATTCCAAGAAAAGGAACAACATAACAGCTTCTAAAATAAGATTTGACAATAATAACGAAGTACAAATACTATTAACAAATTCATTCCAAGTATTGCCGGTTCTCCCAATTATACATTTGAATGTGTGGGCCAAAGGGGGCGTTCCTAGCAATATTCTCGGCTAGAGATCATGGTGCCATGGACCAAGAGCAGCAGTGAAGGAGGTAAAAAGTGACCAGTTTGATGACTGAAGGAGAGAAGTGACGAATGACTCACGAAGTATTTAAATGACTAACCTGAAAAGCTGAGCCTTCTGCTTGGATAAAGCATGAGAAGAAAATGTTTAAATCAGACGAACTTACTGTGAATTTGTAGAGAATAAGAAATCTAAATGCCATATCCTCTACCTGAAAGGGGACACAGTCTCTATCACTTCTCCCTTTGACACTTGTTTTCTCCTGGGAGAGTAGTGGACAACCTACGTGTATACTAAGAGTTTGATTATAATGCAAAAGCAAGACAATGATTGAGCTTATCCTAAAATGTAAAACTGTTCTGCAAATCACAATATTTTACTTGTATTTTCTCTAAACTTAAGCAGAAATCAATATGCAGACGTTTTTGTCTTTTCTTCAAACAATGTGTAGAATAAGGGAACCCACAGTTGCACATTGTTGTCTAAACGCCATCACTTGAAGTCATTAGGAAGAAATTTCTTAAAAGGGTTACAACATGTACGTTGAAACGTAACTGAGGGAGAGAAAAACTATTTTGGCAAAGAGCACTGTGAGCAGAAGGTCACTGTGAAAAAGCTGATTTATACCTCCCTGTCTTCATTCCTCCCTCCTTTCTCTGTGCCTGATCCAGTCACATTCAATTAATTCCTCACTGCAGCACATTAGAAATGAATGCCTCACCCGTTGTTTCTTCAAAACCTAGGACTGCTCCAGAAGAACATAGCAAGGCATTAATTAGTCATAAACAAAACACATATTTAAAGCAGATGGTTCATAAGATAGCTCTGCTATGAATGCAAACTAATCTCACCAGTATAAATCCATACGGGGCAGGATGTTCCCCATGTGCTGGGTCAGGCTGCTCTGCATCTTATAAGGGAGAGAGAGAGTGAGCAGCTCCTTTAGGGAACTTGTGTAGCAGGAAGCGGGCAGCCCCTTGGTGGGAAGCTCAACTGATGTCAGAGGGGCCAGTTCCTAGCACAGCTCCTTAAACACCTACGCTCTGAAGACTTGGACACCAGAGAGTCAAATAAGCAAACAGTACCATTACTAAAAGGCTTCATGACCTCACTCACCAGATAACTGTTCCAGATGAAGTCTGGCTTCACTGTGACCTGGCAGGGGTAGCACTCGGTATTTCTTTAGCCTCAATGACCCCCCCCCAATACATCTGGATCTCAGAATTTCTCAAAGTAGGAGGAAACACACAAGAATCTATGTGAAAATAATGTACATTATCAAGATTCAACTATATGGTATGTATTCTTCAGAAATATGCAATATGGCTTAAAATAAGAATAGAAAAATCTCTCAAATTCACAAATTCCTCTGCATTTTTCATTCTAAAACATTCCAATCAGTTAAATCACAATGCCCTTGACTTCCTTCTAAACAATCTTTAATAGGCATCATTCGGTGACAGGCCATAATTAAGCAAATCAATACAACCTCTTCCTGAGGTCTCATGATCATTTCTGACTACTTTTCAGTGCCACTGTAATTCCCCAGAATGCATCAAACCCTACAGGGTGCTTAGCCCCATAATAAGGCCCCAGACCGAAGCCTCTTCACCCGCTGCTTCAGACATTTAGTTTCTAGGTCTCCACTCTAGTGTCTCAAGGCCAGTGTGCTAGCAGGCTCCCTCGCTGCCCGCTTACAATGTTTACGATATATAATGGCCTCAGAGGCAGCAAGCTCGTTTGTTCACACTGTATATTAAATTAAGTCACTAAATAGCTTTCCTATCTTAGTCTTAAATAATGTTGATATGCAGTTGTGTGCAAAGTACAAAGTTTTAACTATATTAAAATTAGAATTCCATGAATGTTTACCAGTGATAAATAAATCACTTCCCTAAGGAGTCTTCAGAGATTTAATCCTGTGGCTTACTCAAACTGCATGCAAGTCCCAAACACTGTTTGTAGAAAAGATACAACCCAGGGAGGTCCTGGTTTAAATGGAAAGAAAAGTCACACTGACCTAAAACTCTTCCAGGATGAAGCAATGAGAAATCCCTCAGGCTTCCATGGCATTCGGTGAAAATTTGAGTGGCTTTGATAATTATTTTAATGGCATGGAAAAAAATTCAGAACCCCTGTAGAAAGACACACACACACACACACAAAAAAAAAAAAAAAAAAAAAAAAACAGTTCCTCTACCCAAACAAAACAAGTAGGTATCTGAAGAGAACCCGCACACATAAATGCCATCTTCTTCCCTTAGAATGCAGTTACGAACACTCACCCATAACACAGACTCCTACAAAAATGCTTTAAATGTACAGATGCCTAGGACCCACCCAGATGAGTTAATAATTCAGAATCTCTGGGATATTCTACTCTTTCCTTTTTCAGAAGAAAAGATCACCACCACGGTCAGGGAGAAAAATCATCTGCGCCCAAGTGGCACCCAAGGCAAGGCTATGAGGGGGCAAAGGAGTCCTCAGCCTCAGGGGAAGTTTGTTTTCCTCCACTGCATGCTTAACCCCTGACGCCACTCCACAGGCAGCCCCGCAGAGGGTCCTCCGTGGGCTCTCATTTCATTCTTGCAACAGTCACTCCAGCTCACTCTGAAGCAGCACTGCTTCATACTAGAGATGCAGAGCAAGACCTAGCACTTACGAGAGGGTACACACCGAACGTCCTGAACACTGAATTCTCACAGCTGGGCACTCAGCATCTGTTTATGGAAGGCGCGATCCCTGCTTTCATGGATCTTCATCCACTGGGGATGGAACAGTGTAAGCAAATAAATGTTCAAGTAGAATTGGGAGTTGCAGTAAATAGTAAGGATACATTTAAAAAAAAAAAAAGAGCACAATGAAACAGAGGTGGGTGCTTAAGAACACTAGGAAAAAATTCTGAGGAATTCACAGTAAAAACCAAGACAGGAAGGAAAGATACAGACTCACCAGGTGAAAAAATATGTGTGCAGGGAAACAGGATTCAATACAAACCAGCAACACCGATGGCCTAGAGGCCCCCTCTTTGCTATTTATTCTGGATTTTTCCATTTCTGTCCCTAGAGTCCCTTACTATATGCTGTGAGAAAAGCATTTATAAAGTAATAATTCAACACCTTGAACCCAGGGCCTTGTGCAGGTAAGGCTAGCAGTCTACCACAGAGCTACATATATAGCCCAACACCTTTTTTTTTTAACTTTCAAAAAAAGGAAGAAAATATGGATACCTTTGAAAGTAGCTCTACATACTGTATTAAGAATTGTAATGCAAAAATAAATAAATATTTAAAAACAGAAAGTAGTTCTACATAAACTACAACTGAAGTTGTTTTATTTAATGTCCTTTATTAAAAGGTAAAAAATGTTGTACATTCTTTGTTGCCAAGAAAAAATATTTCTTAAATCCATATAAAAAGGATTTTCCCCCTTTGTTGCAGTAAATAGAAAATCATGTAACCCAACAAATTTCCCTGTTTGATTAACTCAGCAAAGAAGTGTAGTGCCAAATTCACTGTCCGGCTGAATTAACCTATTCCATCCTGGCCTATCTGTCTACTGTTTTATTTTCATTTCTGCCTATTCATTCTCAATAGAGAGGGTAGCACATATCAAAATGAGCAAGGTTCGTTTTCAACTGCAGGTAGCTGAATTTCTATGAGAAGGATGGTCAGTATAAGTACTGTGAATCCCAACCCTCCAGCGTTGCAAGACCCATCTTCTCACTGAACTTAATGAAGAGTAGGGTGGGTGGGGTATTATTTTCCAGGAACTTGAGTCTCCTAGTGCTTGCCCTTAGGCACAGTTTGAACACATCAATCTTCCAGTGCCTGCCTTTAAACATAATTCAACCATAATAAATAACGAGAAATAGAAGCTGAATTCAAAATACAACTTTTTAATTAATATACTGCTTTAGATTATAAGAAAGGCGCAAGGTCAGCACATTCCCATCTCCCATCTATCAACACGCTTGATGCTTCGGTACAAACCACAGCTGACTCAGGGGCTCCGCAGCACCACTGATCCTAGAGCCAGAGAGCCAGATAGCCCCCCTCGTCTGTTCCCCGTCTTTCTTGCTTTGATTATATGACAATTTCTATAAACTTAAAAGTCTGCTTCAAGGGACTGTGTAATTTTTCAGCGGTAGAACTAACATTTCACAGAATGCTGTCTCCCAAACTCTCAGTCCCATGAGTCACGGCAGCTGTGCTGGCCTTTGTCCTAGAGTTTAACACTCCAACTTCCCTTGCAGGATTTCTGTTTCAGAAGTCTGTTTTTCAACACTAGCACTCTACTAAATAAACACTTGGATAATATTGTATATACAAGAAAGTCTATAAATTTTAATAACACTGATTATTAAAATGACAGTAAAATAGTCACCAAAGTCCCTCAAAAATTCCCCATCTCTTGAGTGTGAGCCTAGAAAGAGCGGCAGGCAGTGTATGCTTTCCAGTTGGTGAGGATGTATTGAAGATTTAAACTTCTGACTGTGCTGTTCATGTACACAGTTTGGAGTCCTTGTTCTTACATTCCCATTAAATCTGCTGGCAAAGTCTATCATTGCATTACAGAACCCAGTTGCTCCAGACCACCTTTTCTGGGCCGGGCCTAAATATGGCACCATCACCTCCTTCTGGTTTACTGAGACCGTCTCCTACGGGCTCTCCCTGAATTTATCCCTGCCCTAATCAATCTACTCTTTACCATGCCACCAAAATGATATGGCTAACACTGTATCAATTCAGGGCTACAATGTATCCGGTTTAGCAACTGTAATGCACAAAGACACCTTCCAGAGGGGCCCAAGGAGAAGAGGTGTTGAAATCCAGCCCGTATTGTATTTACTGTCCGTATGTTCATAGATAATATTTTTATTTGCACTAATCTTGTCTCTTCCCTCCTCAGAATGTTCCACGGGTTTTTGTCTTATTCTCCTTACCACAGTGCCCAAGTCCCTAGTGATCTGGTCCTGTCAATCTGATATCCTTTTCAAGTGACCCTCCCTGCCCCCACTGCAGGCACACTGGACTCCAGGCCATTCCACGGACAAAAAGAGCACACCCTGGGCTCAGTGAAGGTGGGGTTCCTGTAATCCTCTTCTCCAGGAAGCAATCCCTTTCTGCAAGCCTCTGTTCCAATATAAAGAAATAAGAAAACCTTTCCCTAAAAACTACTAGAATGACATTCCTGACCTCCTTGTCCCTGCCCCTTCTTCTGATTCATTTATTGAGCTTTCTCACCAGACTAGACTGCACACTCCCCTGAAACGCAGCTTTGGCACTCACAGAAGAGGCAAGGGGGAAAAAAGGAAGTTTTATCTTGGCAGGCAAAGATATGAATAAATCACTATAACTTTAACAAATAAAAAATCAAAATAAAGAGAATCCAATACTATTCTCCTCTAAAAACTGTAATAAAGTCTTTTGAAAAGTACTTCTGCCAAGAATTTCCATACAACACACCATCTCGTACACTGTGGCTTGGGACTACAATCCATGCAAGTTTCTGGAGAACAACTCAATAATACCTAGTGAGAGACATAAAAAAAAAAAAAGAGTTAATCCCACTTGCTTTCAATAGTTTTTTAATCAATCCTATGCAAATAAGTAAAAAGCAGAAACCCAAAGTTACAATCAATAATATCCTTACAATATCATGCCCATTAGTGCCAAATAGTCAATAGTGGGTTAACAGTTGTACAATCTATGTTATCATCCAGAGGTGGATGTCAAAATGTTACTTTAACATCATGGCTTAAAAAGTATTAAATGACATTTTTACATAATGCCATATTAGTGACTATGTAAAAATGTGAATATGTAACAGATGTGATTCTGCAATCTGTATTTGGGGTGAAAATGGGAGTTCAAAACCCAATTTGAGTCAAATGTATGAAAGATGATATATCATGAGCTCTGAAATGCTTTAAATAATCAATAAAAAAGTATTAAATGATAGAAAAAATGTTACAATATTGTAATAAGACAGAGCACAAAATTGTTCTTTTTTTTTTTTTAAGTGTTTTCTTTTTTTTTTGAGAGAGAGAGGAGAGAGAGAGAGAGAGAGAGAGAGAGAGAGAGAGAGAGAGAATGAGAGAATTTTTAATATTTATTTTTTAGTTCTCGGCGGACACAACATCTTTGTTGGTATGTGGTGCTGAGGATCGAACCCGGGCCGCACGCATGCCAGGCGAGCGCGCTACCGCTTGAGCCACATCCCCAGCCCCAAAATTGTTCTTAATGCTTATCCATGTGTGTGTATCCTATGCTTATAAAGACAGATGAAGATGTAGACATAGAAAAAATTATCACAACATTTTATGTTGTTTACAAGTTAATGGGAAGGCCGTTGACAGACTTATTCATTCTTGACTGCCTTTGTTTTCAGTTATAAGCATTCATTTTATTGCAATCAAAAGTATAATTTTTAACTAGGCATGGTAGCACATGCCTATAATCCAAATGGTGTAGGAGGCAGAGGCAGGAGGTTCACAAGTTCAAAACCAGCCTCAGCAAAAGGGAAGCACTAAGCAACTCAGTGAGACCCTGTCTCTAAATAAAATACAAAATGGGCTGGGGATGTGGCTCAGTGGTCCAGTGCCCCTGAGTTTAATTTCTAGTACAAAAAAAGGTACAATTTTTAAATAAAATTAGGCCATGATCATCAAGTCTGTTACATTCTTGTTTTCACTGATTCCTATCGGTGCATCGAGATTTCTTAGAATAGTCTTCACAGCAACTTAGAGATGAAAAGCCTACATACTGGACTCGTGTTATAGTATTAGGCACATCACAGAAATAAATTCACATTCACCCAAGATTTATTATCATGTTCATCAAAATGAAAGCAAACATTTTTGAGATGTACCATTTTAAATACACACATACACACACACACATACACACAATCACAAAGCTAATATGCTATATAGCAGCATTTTGAACCTACTTAGGTCTTACATTTAAGTCTTCAAATCACTTTGGGGAATAATGAAAATATGGCACACACATGCAATGGAATACTATTCAGCCACAGAAAGAATAAAATCCTGCTGCTTAGGACAACATGGACGGAACTAGAGATCACTGTGCCGAGTAAAATACTCAGGAAAAGAAAGACAAGCACACTGTGAGCCCAGGCCCACATGGGATCCACAAAAGCCCATCTCCTAAAGTCAAGAATGGAATGGTGACTAGCAGTGGCTGGGGAGGTGGGGTGCTGATCTATGGGTGCTGTTTTAGTTGGAAACGACACATAATTCTGATGTGGTATTGTACCGTAGGCTGATCATAGATAACAATAATGACCTTTTTTACTTTTTTATGTCAAAAAGCTAGAAGAAAGAATGTTGAAAGTTTTTTGTCAAAACTAATTAATAAATGTTTGGAAAAAAGACATGTTTCAAGAATGTAAGCAACAGTAAATGTTGGCAAGGATGTGGGGAAAAGGAAAGACTCATACAGTACTGGTGGAGCTGCAAATTGGTGCAACCACTCTGGAAAGAAACATGAAGATTCCTCAAAAAAAAAAAAAAAAAAAAAACTAGGAATGGAACCACCATTTGATCCAGTTATGCCCCTCCTAGGTATATATCCAGAGGATTTAAAATCAGCATACTACAGTGATGCAGCTACAACAATGTTTATGCAAGGCCAATTCACAATAGCTATGGAACCAACTCAGTTGCCTTACAAATGATAAATGGATAAACTATGGTATGTATATGCAATAGAGTATTACTCAGCCATAAAGAAGAATGACTATGGCATTTGCCAGTATAAATGGATGGAACTGTAGACTACTATGCTAAGTGAGATAAACCAATCCCAAAAAATATCAAAGGTCAAATGTTCTTTCTGATATATGTAGGAGGGGGGGAAATAGAAGTTCAGTGGATTAGACAAAAGGGAATAAAGTGAAAGGTGGGAGGTTAGGAATGGGAAAGACAGTGGAATGAATCTGCAATAACTTTCCTATGTACATATATCAATATACCACAGTGAATCTCAGCATCATGTACACAAGACTGGGATCCTAATTAAAATAAAATATACTCCATGTTTTTACAAATATGTCAAAATAGACTTTACTGTTATATATAAATAAATAGAGCAAATAAAAAAATTTTTAAAAGGAACTTATTTAACCTGATATAAACATTACTTACATGGCACTCCCTTAATAGATACACTTTAAAGTTTTTATGCCTTAGTTTAAAAAAATTGAATATTATAAATTTAAAAAGCTATACAATTATTTTTTAATCAATCTCATACATCTGCTCCCAATGCAGTTTTGTTCAATCATTTATCACTGAGGCATATCTACTTACCACCTGGAACTGTCACAAACAATAAGCAAAACAAATGAAATTTTAAAATAAATATGTGCACATGTAGTTAGGGTAACCTAGAAAAGTTGAGTGAGGTGAAATCGTGCTTACATATCCCAATTCAAAGTAATATGAGGAAAACCAATTCTAATTGTAATGCAAAATCCTCCTCTGCAGATTTGTTCATTAGAAATTTTTTGTCACAAGCTTATTTATAGTATCTGTTATGAGCAAAGAAACTACAAACATAAAAAGCAGTTACAGGAACACCAAACTTTCAAACAAAAATCATAAAACAAATTGATGATTACAAAGTGCCGCTTTGGTGATACTCAGAGTTTTCCTTGGCACTTTTAATGTCACGTACTTAAGAGGCTGAGTCAAATTAATTCCTTCCCAAATGAGACAGAATTTTTCTGTTATCTCTTGACCTTCTCAAATTACAGAACCCTTAAACAAGCCCCGGTTGTTTCATCTCAGAAAAGTAACATTAGTCAGCTAAATATTTACCAAAAGTTAATAGGGTGCAGTATAAAGGCAAAGCACAATAAGAAAATGAATAAATTACTAAAAGTCAAAAAGACACTATAAAATTGTAAACAGAGATAAGTCTCTCTACACTGTCCTTCATATAACTTGATCTCTGAGTCTAAAAACCAAAGTGAGGGAACATGAATCCCTATTATTTAGTTACTTTTATTTTAGAGTTTTATTTATTTTTCCCATCACTTTCTTCATCAATTTTTCTTAAAACTGACAAAATGCGAGGGTCTGGGGCTGTAGTTCAGTGACAGAGCACTTGCCTAGCATGTGTGAGGCACTGGGTTCAATCCTTAGCACCACATAAAAACAAACAAACAAAATAAAGGCATTCTGTCCATTTACAACTACAAAAAAATTTTTTTAAACTGACAAAGCGTGAAATAATCTTAGCACTTTGTCACAGATCTCCGTGTCAATAAGATGAGTATTTATTTTGTATAATGCTGAGCCCATTCCGAGGGGGACCCTATTGTCAAAAAGACTCATCCACATAATTCTAAAATTATTGACAGGTTTGTCAAATTTCAAGAAAAAAAATAATTACTGAAGAAATTTCCAGGAAAATCAAATGTTAACCAGGCATACACCTGTAATACCAGCAGCTCAGAAGGCTGAGGCAGGAGGATCATGGGTTCAAGGTCAGCCTCAGTAACTTGGGGAGGCCTTATGCAACTCACTGAAAAAATAAGAAAATGAATAAGTAAAATTTTTTAAAAAGCTGGGGATGTGGCTCAGCGTTTAAGCATCCCTGGGTTCAATTCCCAGTACCAAAAAAGAAAGAAAGAAAATGTTAAAGGTGCATTTCCCCAATTCCTCTGAAGCTGAGTATCTAGATGAAAATTACTCCCTTCCTTTGATTCATTCCTCTGAGATTTGAAAGACACATGGTTTGGTCTACTACTTTCAGTCTTTTCTTTTAGTAAGCATGGCAGAAAGACTACCCTGTGTTTGTAGTTCAAGGTTGGCCTTTTATTTCATGGCAGCAGAGGAGGAAGGCGGAGAGAGGAAAAGAGAGGGAGAGAGACACACATACAAATAAATAGCAGAGGCAGTGGCTAATTCTGCATTCTAGAGTCTATCACCAACCTCATGGGCATAAGGAGATGTGGAGGCAGCTTCCCGACCCTGGATTACATTTATAGCAGTGTATGCATGAGCCACATGTTTCCAGGCAGCCTGCTGATCCCCTTCAACTGGAACAGAAGGAGCAACCTCCCCATCTGGTCAGCTCTCTCACGTTCTGGAAGTCACTTCTGCAGACCCAACCTAAAGTTCACTCTTCTTCCATGCTTTCCAAAAACTATGCAGTTTCATAACTACTTTGTTAGGCTGCCTCTGCTCAAGGTACCTAAAATGAACTGATTTTTTTTTTCCTGAATGGAACCCTGACCAGTGCAGGTCTCTACTGTTTGCATTATTTATAAGTGATCTCACTGTCCCTCTGTGGGGCCAGCAGACAAAGAAGCTTCTGGATGCTTAGGTGCTAAGGCAGAGCAGTTCACAGATTTCATACCAACAATGGGGAGATGCTGTTTCTGTCTTCTTGCAGTTGAAATGCACCCAGGAATACAATGTTTTCACTTGAAAAGGTGAGAATAGCTCACTACATATCTAATTAAATAACAGATTATATTTTAGCAAGAATTCAGCATAGAAGAGAGAGCAAAGAACTGGGAGAAACCATGGATTTTGACCTAATATCTCTAGGTTTAGTTTCTTGAACTAGAGAAGCAGTGATTGTAGTAAGGGAAAGTGTTAAAATAGATCTTTAAGGAATTTTCCATTTCTAAAGGAATTTTGGAGAATAGTATGATGAAATTTCATCATAATTTTTTCATCAGAGAACTAAAAATGGAGGCCTTAAAAATGATAGGTAGGGCTGGGATGTCACTCAAGCGGTAGCGCGTTCGCCTGGCATGTGCGGGGCGCTGGGTTCGATCCTCGGCACCATGTAAAAATAAAATAAAAATAAAGATGTTGTGTCCACCGAAAACTAAAAAATAAATTTTAAAAAATGATAGGTAGAATTTTCACAGTCCAGGGACCTAGAAATATTCCCAGAGGGGATCGGGGCTGGGCAAAAGCATAGCTTCCTGGCTGGAGAGTGAAGAATTCAGTCCAATCATAAATCCCATATAAATATCGAACTGGGAAACAATGACACATTGGAAGCAGGGCCTGGAATCAGACAAGGGCCACCACACTGCAACATTTCCAGCCCCAGCACTGCTGACAGTTAGGGGCATGTAGTCCTTTCTGGCAGGCAGACGTGCTGTGCACTGTAGAATGTTTTAGCAGCATGCCTGTCCTCTTCCCACAGGAGAGCACCCACTACTACTGACAAATGAAATGTCCACAGACTTTACCAAATATCCACAAGCTAAGAGCCACTGGACTCAACAATGACGACACAAGTTTAAAGCAATTTCAGAAGCACTATCATTAGCTCATTTGGTGATCTATGCCAAAAACCAGAGATTGCAAAAGTCCATTAGTGAAGGAGCCAAGTGGGCACTGGGGACCGGGAGGGACAGAAGTGCACAAGCCACACCCGCAGGAGGGCTCTTCCCAGGCCAGCATTTGCTGCCTGGTGGGAAGGCAAGTCCAGGGTTCCTAACAGGCTTCCTTTTCTATTTTTCCACCAAGCAAAGAAAATCAGGTTTTTAAGTAAAATGTCCTGATTTTAAAAACATAAGAATTAAGAGTTTTCTGAAATACAGTATGCAGACTGAATATGACTCTCAGGTTGCCAGGGTCCTGCCGCCTGCACTAAGGTGGTGACAGTTAGGAAGGGTATTTAAGAAGAGAATTTCATGAATCCTGATCAAACAAACTAACTACAAAAAGGCATTTTGGGACTGAAAAAGTGAAACTGAATGGATATTTGAGGCCAGTAAGGAATCTCTGTTGAGTGTGATAACAGCACTATGTTGGTTTTTTCTTAAGTCCTTATCTGTTTCAGATATATAATTACACAGACATACACATAAATGTACAGTTTCTATTATAGATTAAAGAAAATTTTAAAATGAGAGAGAGAACAGTGGGCACCATGACACTCCTGAATATCAAGAATAAATCATGGGAATGAGGAAAATTTAAAGCTTTGAATTTGAGTAAACCATCAAAGAACATCACCAAAGAGACTGATCTGCACTACTACATTCATGATTTGTTTTCTTTGGGTTCCCCTGGAAAAAGTTGCTTTATATTTGAATTGTTAAAACTTATTTTTAGAATTCCCTGATAGCCTACGTTTTTCTCCCCATTATCAGAACACAAGAATTAGCTCGGCTCATTCTAGGTTTCACTTTAAAAGAATGCTGATTATAATTATATTGTTTAGAATGAGAACAAGCCTTGGAGCACATAGCCAGCAATCTGTCTGAAGGCCTTGTGCCAAGCGTTTTAGAGGTATACTCACATTTTATTCTCAAATCAACCTTATGAAGGCCAGAAGAGGTAGCTCATGCCTGTAACCCCAGCAGCTTAGGAGACTGAAGAGGATTCCAAGTTCAAAGCCAGCCTCAGCAAGAGAGAGGCACTAAGCAACTCAGTGAGACCCTGTCTCTAAATAAGATAAAAACAGGGGTGAAGATGTGACTCAGTGGTTGAGTGCCCCTGAGTTCAATACCCACTATCCAAAACAAACAGACAAAAAAATCAACTTTATGAAGCAACTACTATTATAAAGAAACTGACAATTTAGAGAAGTTAAGAAAATTGTTTCAAGAACAGCCCATGAATAGTTGCTTATTCTTAAATACCCCTCCAAACTGTCACCACCTTAGTGCAGGTGGCAGGACCCTGACAATAGAGGTAGAAATGGTATTTCAATTCATACGTCTGATTCTAAAACATCATCCTCTTAACTGCTACCTTACACTGTCTCCCATGGGGTGTCATTCGTGAGTATTTGACCTTAAAAGAAATCATGCAGCCTAGCAATCCAGGCAAAAGCATATGTACCTTTAATTTTCTCATCCCAGTCCTCTACAAAGGACCCTTTCTGGCCATATCCAGAAAGCACTCTCTTCTGTATTGCTTCTACATTTGTCCTAATATCTGAAAAGTGAAGTGACATCATCTTGAATTCTTTGTCAAATGTTTAATCAGAATGAAAGTGGAACCCATCTTGAGGTCATTCAGATTCAACAGACTTGTGCCTCTTTTTTTTTTTTTTTTTATGGTGCTGGGATTGAACCCATGGCCTTGTGCATGCAAGCAAGCACTCTACCAACTGAGCTATATCTTCAGCCCATGTGCCTCAATTTATCAGAAGTACCAAGAGATGTGAAGTGCCTTTGTTCATCATGGAGCTCATCCCTGCATGTTTGCTTGCTGCTGCTTGCCAAGGCAGCCAGCTGATCTTCTACAACCAAGTGAGAAGCAAACACAGTACTATATACTGTCTCAGGGTGTATGTCCCACCAGGGCCCAACAATACCACACCACAGGCTGAGGGTCATGGAATGGCAAAAAGTAGCTGGGACCTTCCATTTGTTATGATTAATATAAGTGTTACAACATCAGATAAGATAAACCTGACAAATAAATCTCAAGGCCTAAACTTAACCAAATCATATTTCTGTACAATTTTATATAACCAAAATTTCCCATTGCTAGCATGGGGGCTTCGAATTCAGACTTTTCTTAAAAATCCCACACAATCCACTCAGTCATAAACCATGGAGCCACTGGTACTGGTGTAACAGAGCCACTCAATGACTTCTATATAGAAGAGGAGGTTGGCTGCTAACAGACAGTCTACGCTATAAAATATTACTTTCTTTTGAGGGACATAAAACTATCAATTACATGATATTTAAGAGTAACACATAGAGGCTAGTTTATCATTTTAATAAACCAAGCTCTTTTTTAACCTAATATACAATACAGGAGCAATAACTACAGTTGTTTACTTGCTTACTCAATAAATCCTGGTTAATTCCCAAGACCAACGCTCTAGCTAAATGCTCCTGTGGTTTCTGATGACCTCACTTGAAAAAGCAATAACTGTATCTGTTTTCAAAATTCAGTTACAGTCTTTCTCTTCCAGTTGTTCTATTGAACTACTTCCTTCAACTTACATCAAATTCTTTTGGTTACTGTAGGAAAAAGAGCCAGAAAAAAAAGAAAAGGCGCTGAACAAAACCATCTCCTCTGAGGAGCAGGTATTAGGCTATCACTCACAACATACTTTCCATTCCAGAGCTGCAAACACAGGACAAACAAACTCAGTGAGTACAAGGACCAAGCAGCATATCAAAGAAGGAAAGTCCAGATCAAAAGGCATTCATGCTTTCTCCTCTAGTCTTAGGGTTTAAGAGTAATCTCTGTGACTAGTAAATACATGGGTGTGTATTTTCTCCCTTGAACAGACTTTCTTTTTTAGTTAACGTAGTTCTAGTTCACAAAATGCCATCATATTTTAAAGATATTCAACAAATCTAAAAGGTGCATGCAGGTGATCGGATTTCAGTAACAATTTGAAGAGCAAATATCATAAAAAGATGTTTTATAACTTCTAAAGTTCCCAGCACCATTTTTCTTAATCTATGTATAATTTTAATAGAAAGGAAGCAGGCGAATATGCAGTTATTTTTTTAAAACAGCTCAGTATATTTAAATATGATGAATAGTATAAGATTCCTCTCAGAAGACAGATAATAGTTTTCATATGAACATGGAACTGTTTTCCTCTCTCATATAAAAAACACTCAGAATATTTTATAATGCAAATTTAATTCTACTTAATCTTGGCTTTCCTTTCTTACCTCTAAATCAAAAGCTAATTAGCAAAAAAGTAACATCCTATTCTAGCCAAATCCAGCTCCTGCTACAACTAGAATCAAAAGCAGAATTGAAAACATAAAACCAAACATGTGCCTATGCTTCCTCTGGCCCAACAAGTAAACTAATCACAAGTTTCTTTGAAGCTGCTTTTCTGCTCCATGCAGGACTCTGTCTCTACCACACATCCTGATGCTTAGAACTCAAAATATTCCAAACAACAGAGACAGAAGATAACAAGTAACTAGTGGCATCTGGAGGGGCTCAGTAATGGGTCGAGATTGGTAGGTAGAAGACCTGGACCCTAGACCCAGGGTTCCTGATACCAACTTTGGACACTTTTCCTCGTGCTTCATCCTAAGCCCATTTCAGACTTCTTTACTTTTGCATGTGCATTACTTTCCTGTTAATAGTCTTAGAATTTCAATGTGGAAGGGGAACTGAGCCTGGTGTGTGTTTTGTTTGTTTGCTTTATTTTTTTAAAATTTTTCCTCCATACAAGGCAACAGAACACAGACTAGTCATTCAATAAATACTCAAAAGTTTAGATAGTAATTGTCACACTTCAGTATTATACAATGGAAATCATTTTTTGAATACATTTGCATCAAAATGGTTACCATACTATTAGATACCTCTTATAAAAATATATTAGGGAAGAATTTTTAAAGCTTAGTTAATTCAATAAGTAAATGTGAGTTTATTAAATTATATAGATTTATAAAGCAATTACAAATTCATACTCAGAACCAAGAATGAAAGCAATCCAAAAGGAGTTACGAAGTCAGATATGGTGATACATGCCTATAATCCTACTACTCAGGAGACTGTTGCAGGAGGATTCTAAGTTTTAGGCAGGCCTGGGCAGCTTAGTAAGACTCTGTCTTAAAACCAAAATAAATAAATAAAAAGGGCTGGGAATAGAGCTCCACGATAGAGTACTTACCTAGGAGGTGCAAGCCCTGGGTTCAATGCCCAGTACCACCAACAACTAAAAAGTTGGGCAAAAACTTTCACCTACTCAGTGCTTAATGGTTAGAGTCATGCTATTGACCTCCAAGAAACTACAAAATACAATCCATCTAGTACCCCTTATCTATCCAGGGATCCCAATGGGATCCAACCATGGAGAAGAGCTATCTTTGTGTTAAAAAAAAAAAAAAAAGAAAGAAAAAGAATAGAAAAAAAAAAAAAAGTCGGTCCTGGTGGCACAATCCTATAATCCCAGTGGCTTGGAAGGCTGAGGCAGGAGGATTGCAAGTTCAAAGCCAGCCTCAGCAACTTAGTGAGGCCCTAAGCAACTTAGAGAGACCCTTTCTCAAAATAAAATATAAAAAAGGGCTGGGGATGTGGCTCAGTGGTTAAGCACCCTTGGGTTGAATCCCTGGTACCAAAAAACAAAATTTGTGGGAAGAGTGAGGAGTGAGATGGAGGAGTGAAGAAGGAAAAGCTGGAAAAGGACACAGAATTTATGGACCTCCCAAGAATGTGCTAGGATTGTGCAGCTCTAACTGTATACTGAAGTCAGGAAGTTAGGAACTCGGTCTGTCTACTTGGTAAGTCTGTTCATTTCTTTGCTTTGGTGATTTTCCAGTTTGGGTTTTGTTTTGTTTTGCTCTTGGTTACCTAGTAAAGTCACTGTTTAAAAAATTCCAGCCTCGTCTACACTGAAGTCAGAAGAAAAGGAGAACTGTCCTTCTCTAGACGTGGCTGAAAGGAATTTCGGAGGGCCTTGGATGAGTGGGGCAATCTGGTCACAGGGGTGGTGCCAGCTAAGGGCCAGGAAAGGACAGCATGGCTGGAGCTGGAGAAGGGACCTCTGAAGACCAGGGGCCTCACAGCTGGCTCAGGACAAACTGGAAAAACCCCATCAAAGCCCCATTTCCCTCTGCATAAGGCTCCGCCACACTTCACCAGGACACTGAATCAGGGAGGCCACTCCAGCTCGCCTGCCAACTGCTGACCAGTCTCTTCTTTTTTTTTTTTTTTTTAAGAAATGATTTACATTTTGTATTTGTAGATTTGTTTTTTGAAATGAAATAGCTGCTGGTATTCAGCTAGAACTCAGAAGGAAAGAGTCTGTTAGAGAATGCATTTAAAATACCTAAAGTTTGCAGCTACTTTAAGTAATTAGCACCCTAAAACCCCATAAATCATGGCTTCAAACCAATTAAAACCGAGTAGTCCATGACAGTCTTCCTGATGACAGGAGGCGAGGACCTCAGGAGGCATCACAGACCTCTTTGACTTGTTGCTGAGCCTGTGGGAGGGTCAAGCTGGGTGGCAGGAGGCACAGCTAACATCTCTGGATTACACCTGACTGCCTGGGACTGACTGGGTATGATAACGAGAGAGATAAAGACCACATATGCTTCAAGATCCTTCAACCCATAAAGAATCTTAATCTGTCCAAGGCACAGGGCATAGGAATAGGACCATAGCATTAAAGTCAGAAGAAAAATCCTCTCTTCTTATGCCTTCTGGAAGGAACTCTGAAATAAGTCGACAGTAACTAGAAAGCAAACGGGGAATTCCTCTTAAACACTTGTGAATGTAACAAGCTAAAAAAAAAAATAAGCCCACATTATAAACACCAGGAAGTCTTACGCATCCAAAATAACAAAAACAGTATTAAACCATCAATATAACAAATGAGTTTTAATTTTAACTCTGGCAGTTTAGAAACTCTCCCAGATTTGTTAGAAGCACTTTTCCGACCACCCCCACATTCAGCCCCTCACTGTGGCTGTATGTTTACTAAAAACCTTATTTGTATTAAAACTTTTTTTAGAGGATGTTTACAGTTATAATCATGGTTTTTGAATTGCATCCAAATTTTGTTTACTTAAATATCTATTTATTTATTTGCATTTCTAGTGAGGATTCTGATTATGGTTCTCCAGAAATAGAAGCCAACAACCCAAAAGGAGGAGGGTAGTGCAGCAGACTCCAAGCTCTGTCTTGGAGACGCTTCTGGGAGCCGTGTTACTCAGAAACTTGCATAAGAACTGATACTTTGTTGAGAAAAGTGATAATCAAAAAGAGCAGTAGGAAAAAAATATTTAACTGTCGATTGCTCTTTTAAAAAGCAAAATAGTTTTTTATTCCTTGGTTGCACAGAATTTAACTCCAAACCTAAACAAACAAAATTTCATATAGCAGAATATAATACTAAACATGAGCTATATTTCTGAACTCACAAATGAAGCATTTTCTCAATTAATCACATCTTCTTTAAGCAAATTCAAGAAGGGGAGGGCACATATCCATAGGTCAAGCCAATATGAATAAGAAAGGATTTCCTAAAACTGCAATATGCTAATACTTGATTATATAACCAAGACTTGAAAAACTTCAAAGTCATCCAGTAAATAAAAATGCAAATGCTCTAACCTGAATTAAAGTTTTCTTTTTAAATAGGGAGATTTATATGTTATAAAAAAATAAAATTATTGAAAAAAGTATATATCCCTCTTTAACCCACAAGAAAATATGTAACAGAAATTTGTCCTTTTTCTATAATGTTCCTTCAATTGTAATTTTTAAAAAAATTATCCTGAATGAGAATAGTCAACTTGCCTGAAGTTACTGTATTTTAAACTCATGAAGAGGATCCTAAGTATAAAAGCTCTCCTCACTATAAACATAGACTACACCTTGGCCTTCACCCGTTGTGGCCAATTGTCCTATAAAAACCTATGAAATGTTATAGGACACCTATAAAATTGCTCAGTTTAAGCTTTTGTCTGTGTCATATATAGAGAATGATAGACCATATGGGTTAAGGTTGTAATAAGGACAAGAAATAGGAGACCACAGTCTGTATTCTACCACCAAGAATAACTATTTTTTTTGGAAACTACAATCTCAATAGCTAAGAAAATTAGTTTTGCTAAGTTTAGTTTCGTCAGATAAGCACTCCACAGAAAATGCAAAGAAAATTAAAAAGATTATGTCACTTGAAAAGCCACTAATTTCTCAATTTAGCCCAATGTATAGGGATAGTTAAAGAAGAATAAAAGTGCTCAATGATAAATGTGCTAATTATTTCCTCTGAGAAGGCAAGTCACAAACTCATAACCAAGTTTTGAGGACAAATTTGTAGAAAATACACAAACTCTGAAGAAATATGCATGGCCTTTCCAACTGGCTACAAGAGTCCTTTATTTATTTTTGACCATGTGAACACTATTACACTAAAGAACATATCTAGTTAGCTTCCAGTGCTGTTTAAAATGATGTAACAGAGAAGCTCTATGTTTGAATTCAGAACACCAAAGGAATCACTGGCAAAGTCTAAAATGAAAAACAGGCCTTGGACATGCCCAGAGCCAGCTGCTACTGTCCAAAGCCCAGCTCTTTCCAACAGAGCAGCAGATCTGCATTAGCCACAGCATAAAAGGGACCATCACCTCCTAAGGCAAGGTCAGCACAGCCCCCTGAACAGGGAGAAGGCAGCAAGTGTGTGGACTCAGTGGACTCCGCAGGCCACACACAGGACTCCTCCCACATGCACTCAAGCAGCCACACAGCAGGCGAGCCCCTGAGGGTGACTATGCCTCAGTAAGACGTTAATTCCACATGTCTTTATAATTTCATATAATTTTCTTTTGATACTTCCCAACTATTTTTAAAATGTAAAAATCACTGTTAACCCATAGGCCATATAAAAATGGGTAGCTGCTAGGCACTATGATGTATGCCTGTAATTCCAGAGACTCCAGAGGCCCAGGCAAGAGAACTGCAAGTTCAAGGACAGCCTTGACAACTTAGCAAGACCCTGTCTCAAAATTTTAAAAAAATTAATAAATAAAATAAAATGGGCTGCTGATGTAGCTCAGAGGTAAAGAAACTCTGAGTTCATTCCTGAGTTCAATATAAGAAGGGTTTAAAAATAAATAAATAAATACATACATACATACAGATTGCTGGCTTTGACCTCCTCGATTTGGCCCAAGGGTATAGTCTGTCTCCTGGCCCAGGGCCCTTTGATTTCCTACAGGCTGTGCTAACCTATTCCTTTCCCCTGTATCTACATAAACCTACAAATTAGGTTGCTTTCCCTTTTAGCAAAGCATTCCTTTTGCTTCTCTCAGTTACTGAAGCCCTAACCCTCCTCTCCAGTCGGTCCTAAAAGTCCAACTGAACAACAGTGAAGACAGGGAGAAGAGGCTGCAGGAAGGTCACCAGCCCCTCTTCCACTGCTGTCCAGCTGTGTGATCTTGAGCAAGTGATGTGGCATTCCAAGGCTCCACATCACCAGCTACAAGAAAGGACTATGGCACTGAAGCTCCTGAAAGTAATAGTGCAGGAGCCACTTTCTATCAAGTAAGGCAGGTAGAAGGGAAACCTTAAGCTAGGGAGAAGAACTGTCAATTACAACTCAGAAACAAAAGCCTGCCTGGTCTTTCAGTTACGTTGCTAGGCCATGGCCGTATCTGGGTCCCTCAGGAAAGAAAAGAAGTTACTTAAAGTTGTGGAAAAGAGAGCAACTAGTCATCTCATGGACTGCATGCCATTTGCAGAATTCTCAGGGCGAGGCCTAGGTTCAACACACATGAACCCAGAATCTGTGCGTGGCAAAGAACAGGGCAGACATTGTGAAGAGCCTAAAAATGAATCAAACTCAGTCCTTCATGTCAAAGAACTTACAACTTCTTAAAGAACACCCAGAATGCAAAGCAGGTTGGATTTGTAGAAACCAACTTTATTAAGAATTTAGAAAGAAAGAGGGCCAAACAAAAGTCAAGGGAAGAATTCTCTAGGAGTGAGACTTCAACAATGGATAGGATTTCAAGAACAGACAAAGAAAGTACCCTGGGAGCAGCCTTTCTCTCTTTTCCCTTCCAGCAATTTCTCCAGAGCATTGCCCTTTTCCTCTCCACCCTGTAAATTGCTGGTTTGCATCTGTAGATAGGGACAAAACTTTCCTGTCCTCCTCAAATGTACCAGAGCAAATTAAAGAGCTTATAAATGAACATGGTTGAAAAATACTAGTCTTGACAGAAAACATTTCCTTCATGTTTGCCCAAAACTTGGTGTCGACCCAATTTAGATCATAAAATAGTCAAGGTGCAGCAGAAAGCACAAACAAATCTTGATCCAGGTCTGGAATCCTGGTTGCAAAGAATTGGCCAGAATACATTCATCCCCTATTACTCTCATGTAGAACACAGAGTAGGGGAAATAAATCAGTGTCTCAACCTGATTTATTGACAGTGATGGAATCAAAGAGTTCTACCTGGGAAAGTTCTCATAAGGAAATATATTTCACACGTGATTTCTATAAATGTCCCTATAAATGATTCTAGGAGAAGTTGGGGTGGTGGTGGCACATGCCTGTAATCCCAGCTATTTGGGAGGCTGAGGCAGGAGGATGGCAAGTTTTTAGGCCAGTGTCAGCAACTTAGGAAGGCCCTAAGGCACAGATCCTGTCTCTAAATGAAAAATCAAAAGGGCTGAGGATGTGTCTCAGTAGTAGAGCACCCTTAGGTTCAGTTCCCAGTACAAAAAACAAACAAACAAACAAACAAAAACTTCTAGGTGAAAATGAGTTTTAAAACCGAAATCTTGTTCAGATTCTCTCCGTCTAAAAATAAAGCGACAACCAAAAGGGTACCAACACCGTTCACAGTCGAACTCTCAGTAGATGTGACACAAAGCAGAGTTCTTAACTCTGATCAACACATGGCACCAAAGCTGAGAAAAACTATATTCCAAAAATGGATAAACGTGATGCAAACACTATGTTCTCTAGTACAGTGGAAAAATGGAAAATGACTATAAATATATGCTCTTGAAAAAGAGTTGCTGCCCGGTTTGGTAGTGCTACTTGGGAGGCTGAGGCAGATGGTCACTTTAGCTCAGGAATTTGCGGCCAGCCTGGGCAACATAGGGAGACTGAGTCTCAAAAAACCAAGTTGTTGTTATTACTCCAGTAACACTATAATTCTGCATTGCTTCAGATACACATAGACTAATCTAGTCCAGCGATTCTCAAGCCTGGGCCATTTTGCTCCTCAGGACACATTTGTTCTTTTTTTTTTTTTTTTTTTTGAGACATGTTTTGCTCTCACATTTATAAGTGGATACTATTGGCATCTAGTGGGCATAGAGCAAGGAGCCTTGCAAACATCCTACAATGCAAAGATCAGCCCCCAATATCTGGATCCAAATCTCAACAGGGCCAAGAAATTTTGATTTAGTGCATTTCTTAATGATTAGCTGGAACACACGGACATATACAGGGGGTCAGAGATGAGAAGCCATCTTTCTATATACCCACTATTAATCTAGGACCACTGAGAATCCTAAGGAAAAGCTTGATATTTGTATAGTAATTTCAATTGTAATGCCTAAGGGATAAAATAGACCACAGTCCATGATTCTGACCATGTACTCAAATAGTGTATCTTTTGCATTTAGGAGCTTACTACATAACCTATAAGAACCTCTAATACAATAGCTGGTAATCAAACTGGCTACTGCTGGCTCCATCTATCATAAATTAACATTTTCCCACAAATTAATTCCTAACTGAACTCCCTGTGCCCAGCTACTAAGTAACCATTCCTCAGATTGTATTTAGTCTTTTGCTGAGAGAAACATTCATATCTGAAATTCCCTTTCTCTGATGTTACAAAACTTTAAAAGTTGAGTGTCCAATTTCATGAAAGTTAAAAGCCAGAATGGGGAAGAAGCCAATTTTGACTTTAAAGGCAACTACAAAAGGAAAGGTTGGTAATGAGGTGGAATAAAATAATACAAGGGCTGAAAGAAACCCTCAAAAATAATAAAGTCCTCAGTGGTTATTTTATCTCCCTATAAAAGTTTCCTTGGGTGTTTCAACAACAACAAAAATCGTTTCTGGGAAAGTTTTTTAACTTTTTTAATTTTTATGTTTTGCCTCCATTTCTGTTTGCTAAAAGTACCATTGTCTGTTTTCTAGATGTTACACTAAGTGAATTATTTTTTTAAATTATGACAAAATTTAGTTCAAATTTAGAGAAATCATACATGTTCAAATACCCATTTCTAAACCATCAGCATTCCTTACAGAAAGGAAAGCATTCTGTAACTGACAGAAATCCACCTGAATTCCCAGTTTCTGATGCTAACAAAGCAAGTACTGTTTCATGGGAATGTAGAAAGATAGGCAGATTAGACTGCTTGAGTTTTCCCAAACACCTGAAGATTAAGACAAAACCACTGCTCTTTGGATTGCCTGGTCTCTACACCAAATGTCACTTTCTAAACAACCCTGAAGTTAAAATGTCTGTCCTTAGGCTTATAGAAAATTCATGCCCCAAAAAAAGCACCCAATTAACTTAAGTGGGTAAAAACATGCCAAAACGATCTGCCCCCACCTCCCCCCCAAAAAAAGGCATATCAGAAGGTCATTTAAATGCAATATCCAGTTTCAGAGAGTTGAGCAGAAAGGTACAAAAGTGAAAAACTCCAAGGATTTCTCCTTTGCAGCAAATGCAGCAGAAGAGTGTTTAGACAAGCATGTGCAGAGTCTCTCTTGGCTAAAAGTAAAATGTTTTGTTTTACATGAACATAACTGCACTATTCGCTGCTGCCGTTTCAGCTTCTGAACACAAGTAACAGCCAGGGCTGAGGATAAGGGTGGCAAAGAGGAGAAGCTATGTCCACAGTCTCCTCTCCAAATCCCAAAGGAGGAAAGCTGCCTCCTGGACGTGCTGGGTGGCCCGGGAAGCCTTTCAGAAAACAACCAAGGTTTTTGAGCATTGATTTTGGCAAAAGGTAGGTGTTACCAGCAGCTTCCTAGGGCACTGGAAGGAATGTGTCACCATCAATCAGAAAATACACTGAGTCCCGTGTTTAGGTCACAAAGGGAGTACTGCCTGGTCCAGATAAAGCATGCCAAGCAGCAGAAAGGAGAGCAGCAGCAGGAAAGGTGTTGGAATGTCCAGGGATTCGTAAGACCAAAAGGAAACCCCAACTTAATTCCGAAGCAAAATCTGGGCGCGCTCAGTTTACAGAGAAACTCCCAGAGAAGACGAGGGTGAGTGTTCCCTCACTTGCACGGGTTTCAGCGCCTCCCGGGTGCAGTTCTGGGAATGACTTCAGCTGTCCTGGGGCGGAGGGTCAGTCTACCCCACTCACCTCGGCGGTCCTGAGGAGGAGAGATAGGCTCTCCCCTACTCACCTGGCAACCTTATGAAAAGGGCGGGAGGATGAATGGACCGTCCATCCCACTCAGCCTCTCGGGGCAGCGGCAGACTGCGGGGATGCTCACCTGCCCGTATACTAGAGGGCTTCTCCGAGTTGGCACCAAGACAAGGATTCCAGAGGTGGAGGACGAGCGCTAGCAGCAGCAGCAGCTGGGACTTCACGGTGCACCTCCCCATCTTCCGCCTCTGAAGAGCCCGCGCCAGCTCCGGCACCCCCTCTGCCCAGCAGCGGCGCACTTCTCGCGAGAACGCAGCGACCCCCTGGTCAGCCCGAGGCTGGCGATTGCGGACCCCAGCGATCCCGCCAGATGAGCCGCCGGTGGCTGCAGCCCCAGCGCGGAGAAAGCAGACAGGGCCGGGCCAGGCGGAGGCGCGCAGCCGCGGGCGCCGGGACCTTATAGACTCCCCGAGGGGGGAGGTGACAGGGCGGGCCGCGCCCTGGCTATTGGCCGCCCGCTGACCCGCCGCCGCTGCGGTCGCCTGTGCTGGCCCCCCGGGCTCCACGTCTGGGATCGTTTGCTCAAGTCGGACCCTATTTAAAGCGCTGTCTGCGGCTACGTGTAGAGGCTCACGCAGCGCTGCTGGCTGGAACAGAGGACCTTGTACTTTGGTTTGCGAGTGGGCTGGGAGAGGGGGAGGAGTCCTCCGGAGCCGGGCTGGCGGGCAGCGCCCCCCTCTCCCACGCTGTCGGCTGCCTGCGCGCCAGAACCTTCCACCGCAGCCCCAGAGGCTGAGGGTTTGCTCTTCTCGGACCTCGAGGCTCCCCCGCAGTCAGGGTGACAGCAGATCCGCTGCGATCTTAGCTGAACCGGGTCTTGCCAAGCCCTAAGCCATGGAAAGGGTCCCCCGACCCTTTAATACAGAGGGCCTGCTTCACCACCCTGTAAGGGAAAGACAGTGTTTTTATTTTACTCTGTTAAACAGAAACTTTATTGTCCAGTGAACATCGTACACCGCTAGGGTCCTGAGAGCTGTAGACTCTTTCCAGCAACGAGGCTTGTAAATCCCGTGGATTCAGAGCCCAGCGTGTGTAAACTCGGGCTGTTTCCTACAAGATCTCCCTCCCGTCCACATGGAAAAATACTCCCTAAGACCTTGTCCAGCTCAGGCTCTGCGCTCCTGGGCGCTCCCACATTGCTTCCAGTTTTGACAAATGTCTAACTATGTTCCTTCTTATCTCTCCTCTATCACATTTTAGCTAGCCCAGGGTTTAAATTATTGAGGTGAGCAGGGGCCAATGTACAGATGACAGCAAAAGTTTGATAACTTTGCTTCATACGTTCCCTGCCATGGGAGAAAAGAGAATCAGAGTCATTACTAGAATCTTCTACCTAAATCTTCCCGAAACTTGGAAAAATAGACTGAAACCAAAACCCATTCTAACTCAGAGCTTTTGAGATTAAAACAAAAAAAAAATTATTTTAAAAGATATATTCCATTATGATCATATTTTGTCTGAAATCAACATAATATTATGATAAGATAAACATCAAAGGACAGATTTAAAATCAAATAGAGGTGTGGAGTTGTAGCTCAGCAGTTGAGCACAGGCTAGGCAAACAGGAGGCCCAGTGTTCAACCCCATGTGCGGGGAGGTGGGTGGGGGGGAGGCTGGAGAGGAAGGGAAGGCGAGGAAGAGGGGAAGAAAAAAGAAAAATATCAGAAAGTAAAACCTGTTAAGATACCTTGCCTAGGAGTGACATTTTAGAAGAAGAATCATTTCCTGTGCCCAGAACTGAGCCAGTTATTACTGTGTTTTGAAGTTCTGATTTTAGATTTTTAAAGGACAAGGAACACTGGAGAAAGTTCAGAGAAGAGTAGAAATAATTATAAGAAATGGAAATTATTACCTGTAACAGAAATGTAATAAGGTTTATTTAGTCTGAAGAAAAAAATGTGGAGAACGGATTCCTTAATAATATCCTTCACCGGGTAGCAAGGGCAGCTGAGAAAACTATCCTCAGAGTCCCAATATCTTACTAGGAATGGCTGGAGATTTGGCCAAATCTCCATAATTCTACATCTGTCTCTGCTGAATTCCTTGAACTTCACTTTTGATTCCTGAGTTCTCCAATATCCTGGAGAACATGCATGGCTAGAATCTGGAATTCTGCCCTCCCACACCTCCTCTTTCCCCATGCACAGGTGCACATGTTCTAACTGTAATGTGTGCCTGTCATTGCAGGTTACTATGACCTTCCTTTTTCTCTGTTAAGAATCACAAGCTCAAGCCTCCAAGGCTTGTGTAAAGCAAGTTCTTCTTTGGGATTTTTGAAATAGCCAGATGCTTCAATGATCCTCTGAAAGTGCCCAAATTCTGAAACCAAATTCTTCCTGCTTTCTTATAAAATTGCCTATCCAGCTGTCTGTGGAACATTTCTACTTGGATCTTCCATTGGCAGAACCACACTGTGTATTTAACTCACCAAACAAGAGCCGGTTCCCAGATTCTTCATCTCTGTTAATGATACTACTCTATCACTCATCTGACTTCCGACATTTTTTTTTGTCTTTTTCTGCCCCCCACCCCCAGACATCTGTCAACTCATGCAGCTGGACTCTAAATCCTGTCATTTTTCCCCTTCACATTTTATCTCTATTTATCCCTTTCCATTATCACTGTCACCTCACTAACTGATGCACTCTCAAATGTATCCCAGGGGTACCTCTTGGATTCTTCTGTAACTGGCAGCCCACCCTGTAGACTATCCCTTTCCCCAACACAGTACCACTGCATGAAACAGATAGATCAATTACATGGATCATACTCAGTTATCCTTTTGATTACTTCACCTCCAAACTCAAAGGTTTCATTAAACTCAAATTCTTTCACTATGAAACTAAAATCATCTTTTTCTAGATTCTAGACCCAACCAATCTGGTTTACTTTATTGTCTCTCTAATTGTTCACTGTCATTATTCTCCAGAATCTGGGTAGGAATCAATCTCTTTATTTGACTTCCTCCAGAGGCCAATCCAGAGCCAAGATTCAAGGAACAGCAGTTTGTGGGATTTTAAAGGAAATCATGTTATCAAGGTAGAGTGGCACAGGAAAGGGAAGACGCCAGGACTGGAGGCATGTGTAAATCTAATGCAGTGGACACCTACAGAATTGATGTACAGATTGTCCCTCAAAAGTAGCTTGCCCAGGGAGCAAGAGAACTGGAATGAATGAATGAATGAATATATATTATCCCCCCTAAGACCATTTGGTCATTGATTTAAGGGCTCAGGTGCACTTGTTACTTCCCAGGCATTCCCAGCCTTCTCTGCTCAAAGGTGTAGCAGCCCTTCTGTAATGTTGCACATCTTGACCATGAGAAGCCAGATTGGCTTGCTGGAAGTGAGGAGGAGGGTAGAGAAACGAGAGTAGCACCAGCAGCAGCTGCTGAGTCCCCAGGCCTTTGTCCACTCTACTCCTCTTTATAAGAAAGGCCCAAGGGCCTCTCCTCCTCCCTTCCTCAGACCAGCATCTCCCAAGCTCAGGTGTCACCTGCTATATCACGCCTTATTAGAGGATCTTGCCTGACCATAGAGAGGTTAAGTGTTCTCCATTATGCTTTCTAAATCCTTTAGCAAATCTGTCTCCTCTGTGAAAGTTTATTAGATACTTCCTTAAATATCAGAGAAAAAGAGGGAAAAAAAACCCAAAATTCTCTTTATGGAGTATTTACTCACCAGTGAGGAAAGAGATGATAAAGCTATATGGTAATGAGTTATACCCAGAAAGTGAATCAGGCAATGTAAACAGAAAGGACCAAGAAAGAGGGGGTAGGCTGAAACCTTAAGGGCCCTGGGAGGCCCCACAGAGAAGATGGTACTCAAGCAAGGACACAGTGAGAAAAGAGGTGGCTGCACTCTGTGGGGGAGCTATGATCCAAGCAGAAGAAACAGGGATAGGCAAGGACCCTGAAGCCAGAATATATCTGAAATGTTGTAAAAAGGCAAGAGGGCAAGGAGGGTCCAGGGACTGTGGGTAAGAAGAGCAAGGCATGAAGCCCAAGAGGTCAAAGCAGGACAGAGGCAGACAGGAGCAGAGATAGTCCTTTACTAACTTTGTCCTTTTCTCTGAATGAACTGAAAACTGTTTGGATAATTGTGAACAGAGTAGGAGCCAACTCTGAAGGAGGGTCTGAAAGGGATCAGATCGCATCTGCCAGGTTAGAGGAGGGATAGAAAAATGATACCCAAAGCCTGGAGACCAATCTGAAAGCTAGTGCCATGGCACAGCCAAGAGATGGTGACATTAACCAGGTTGTAGCCATTTCTAGGGAAGTTTGAATGTACAGCCAAAAAAATTTGGTGGTTCGAAAGTGGGTGTATGAGGGAAAAAAAGAATATTTATTCAATGAACATCTGTCAGAGAATGAGCAATTATCCTTAGAGAACACATGTAATAACTATGGGGGTGGACAGGGAGGGAAAAGCTAAATAAAATAGATGAGATGGAAAAACAACTAGACAGGCCAGAATGGACACTCAGAGATAGCAAACCAATTTGGGGGGAGAGAAAAAAAAGTCATGAAAGGAGTTTGACAAAGTCAGAAGCCTGGGAGAAGCTCATTGATCTCTAGCATTAGGAACACAAGCTGAACATCCAAACTTTGGGTAGGAACAGATCTAGAGATGAGGCAGGGTGCGTCCTGTGAAGCACAGCTTTCACTCAGTGACTCTACAGTCTAAATCCTGTGTGCGTCAGGGTGCGGCCATTCTAATTTTAGGGCGATCAAGTTGCCACAAAGCTGAAGCTGCCCTTTATATATGAGAGGTTTGTAGCATCCTCCGTGGGCCCCAGCAATTTCCTTTTTAAATTCCTCAAGCTGTAATTTCAAGGGAATAATTTACCAGGTGACTATTTCTAGATTGGACATCCTTTCAAACAAATCCAGTATGAACATGTTAACACAAGAACAGCCAAATAGATTTCTTCATCAAGGAATTCAGTTACTTCTCACAGGAGCATAGGTTTTCCTCTAAGATATTTTACTGCTGTGATTCCCGATTTGTCTTTGGGAAAAAATAAGCACCCTTTAAACACACACACACACACACACACACACACACATCCTGGTTTCTCATTCAACACTTCTAGACTAAATATCACTTTTTTAACCTTGATTATATGTTTTAGCCATCTTAGCATGGTCATCTGGAATTTTTCCTACATAGACGTGAGTTGTGTACCAAGGAAAATGATGTCAGCTGTAAAACAAAACTCAGCCAAGTTCAAATAAAATGTGCAGGCCAGGATCACACTGAGAGCCAGTTAGTGCACAAGGACTCTAAAGATGATCCTAGCAGACATTTTGCGATCAGTTGAGAGGACTGGGACAGAACCGTCTGGGATGTGACTCATCCTCCAGAGTCAGGGGCAGACATTTGTGGTGTCTGCATTCAGTCTTTCAAACATGTTTCACTGAAGTTCCACGCTGCCACATATTTGTTGACATAGATAACACCAGAATGGCACTCATTGCGATGAACCACAGCATTCTGTCCACATTTCCTTGTTCAATAATAGTTTCTAATGATTTCTTCTTGGCTCTTTGCTTTAGCAATTTGTCATTGTCCTGTTTGAGTACTGCCTGGAGGGGTGTTCACCCTGAAACTAATGAAGCTCAAGTGTCAGTTAGCGCCCTCTGACTATTAGGAATGGTTAGGAGTTGTACAATACCCTGGGTTGAGAAGGAAGCCAAGTTGTGATCAGGAAGAATCATTAAGAATCATTTCTCAAACCACCAATAGAGATCTTATTAAAAAGAAAAAGGCGGGGACCTGAGTTCCAGGGATCCAGTCAATTATTACGTTTTTTTTTTTCTTGTGATAAATAACTCACTTCCTCACTATGTTTTATAACTCTTTTATATATATTCTTTATCTCTAAAATAGTATACAAATAAAAGCCTATTTAAACTTTGGTTGTCCAACTTCTAGAATCTAGAACCAATCCTCCCCATTAGTATTGAGAATATAAGGAGTCTCTGATCAATAATTCTGGACACAGCCTAGAACTGGACCTTTATTTCTAATAAAGGGAGTGCTACTTAATTCCCCTGTGACTCAGCACTTTCTTACACATCTTAGCTGAAGTATCTAAGTCACTGTCTTGGATCCCTGTCTGATAGCTTAATTCATCTCAGTCTGAGACCTTTCCTTACATCCCTGAATTTCCAGAGAATGGAATCCTATATTTCTCTGAACCTTTGAACCCTCTCAGGGCCTCCTGTTTTTACCATATCTTACCACCTGCTATTGGGTGTCTCTGGGGCTGATGGGCTACTGGTTCAGGTCATCCTTATTCTGGCAAAGCTGGTTATGGCCAACCTGAATTTAAGGAACATTGGCTACTAGTATTTGAATTTAACCAGAACACTTTTGAGTTTTAAATAATAGTATATAATGCCACTTGGTGATTTCTCCAAAGGCACAGCCTAGCAGGGAAAATACAGAAATCCATTACGTTAAAAAAACATAAAGAACTATAATATTTTTTAGAAAACAAGGGAGGATAAAATAATAACTTGTAAAGCTTTGGTCTTATGAAAGTGGACATGTTTTTGAATATATACCATTAAAGTGCTAACCCTCTTTTCATCCATCATTCCTAAAATCTGGGATGTGCATTCTGTGGCATACACTGAAGGAAATACTTTTGCAATAGTCGAAAGGGAGGGGAATTTACTTTAAAGGGTATGCCAAAAGAGAAAATCGGGGCATTGGCCAACCCGCTGTGCCTTGCCAAGTCTGCGTGAACCACCTCAGAAGTCTGTGTGGCCTCCCTGGAGTATTCCAGGGTTCCAGAGGCTTGCTTTGCCTCAGGTGTAATTTTCTACCTTGCAGGCACAGATCACAATGCACAGAGCTGCTTACTCCTTTTTGAAGTTGGCCCTAATGATCATTCTTTTGCTTACTGCATGTGAACTGGGCTGTGGACTCCCTGTGGGCATTGTATTTCCTAAATTATCTGACATTATCACCCCACCATGCTCGAGTCAGAGGGTAGTCATTTGGTGACTGCCCTCTAATTCATCTTTTACTTAATCACAGTGTTTTTCTTAATCACTGTTGTGGTGTTACTTTTTTAATGTGTGTGGGCTCTCTTATCTTTTTCCAGACATTAATATAATTCTTTAAAAAAAATCACAATTTAGAGATAATTAACATCAATTTTATCCCAAAATTAAAAAAAAAAAACTGTTTAGGTGCGAAGTTTAATTACTACAAACTAAAAAAAAAAAAAAAGATTAGGTATAGACTATAAAAGGCAAAATAATTATTTAAGTACAAGTATTTAAAAACTACTTTTTAAATTTTTAAATCTGCAAATAAAATATATTATGAAATCAATTACTTTAATGCCTCCTTTGAATTCTTCAGTTTGAAAAATTAAAAATGACATATATTATACTAAATGATTGAAATATTGAAAAAAATCACTATTGCCTCATTCAAAACAAATCAGTTATAATTAGTCTTCATACAGTGAGATTGTCCAAAAATCAATCAACAGTTACCATGCGACACTATATCGGAGACATTCTCGTGATCCCAAGACGAGTTAGACTCCTCCTTGAAAACCTCCATGCACAAGCAAATCACTCTTTGAGACGATGGATTAAATCAAATTGAGTTTTCTAAATCTATAGTATATCTAAATAAAATTTATTAAAGAAAAAAGTAAATGCTGTAAATTTCGCCTACTAGAAGAATTCGAAGATAATTAAAATAATAATTCAAATTACTATTTCAAGATAATGTTTTTTGTCACTTATTGCTTATAATGATAACACTTGTTTGATATTGCTATATAATTAAATAATAAAAGTTGTGGAACTTCTGTTCTTTTGTGTCTTTTTTTTTTTGTCTATGTTAATTCTGAGTATCCATCTCTTCAAAAACATATAAAACAGACCACTTCAGTTACCTAAAAGAAAAAAAAAAGTGCCAAAAATGTTATTATTTATTGCAAGAATAAAGTATTAAAAGGTCATTTATTAGGGGTTTTGGGGGAAAGGCATTGGTCTTTACTGTTGACCAATAGGGTGTGTCACCTAACTTTCATATGCCTCAATTTCTCTCTTACCAACTTGATTTGCCTTCTTAAAGGATCTCTGAAGATACTTCAGCAATTGCAATATGCCATTGTGTTCATCTCAAATCTTTGACTCAGGCCAACTGGGGTTCCAATCCCTCTACTCTCACTTAGTATCTGTCCCCATGGGCTGGTTTCTCAGCCTCCTGATTTGACTGAAATTAAATAAAACTTGTTGTGCATGACTACGTGTCCACGGGTAGGAAAGTCCTCACACATAGTATGTTAGGTCTCTCTCTCTCTCTATTTTTCTTTGGTGCCACTGGCTCTTCCCTGTAATGATTTTTAGACCGGTACAAAAACGTTTGTAGCAGTTCTGACATGATGCTGACAGAAAGTTATCCAGAAAAATAAAAGAAAAAGGAATAAACCTGTCTTTACCCAGAAGGTACCCAAAAGACTTGCCCTTGCATTATTGGCCAGAATTAGGTTTCATGGTTTTTCTTAACCCAATCATACCGGGGGAAATGATTACCACTCATGTTTTGCTCTTTGGGATCTATTCTTGACCTGTGAATGGGGGTCAGCTTTCTCTGAATCACATGGAACAGAGTCTGTTTTGGAAACTCGAAAAAATCCCTTCAGTCCACTCTCATGCTTTAAATATCAATTTTGAAGGATAGTAGAATGAAATAGACATTATTATTACTGTGTGTATATAAGTGACTGCATGACCAATGTGATTCTGCAACCTGTACACTCAGAAAAATGAGAAATTATATCCATCTGAATCAAATGTATTATATGTCAAGGTCATTGTACTGTAATGTGTAACTAATTAAAACAAAAAATTTAAAAAATAAATTAAAAATAAATAAATATCAATTTTGGGTTGAATGTTATTTTCATCTGGAACTTTGGATCACTTGTTTCATTGTCACAATGACTTCTGAGTAAGTACATATTTTCTTTCTCTCTCTCCTTCCCCCATCAAAATCTTCTATGTTCTAAAATTCACAGAGACATTATGATACACCTTGAATTAAGTAAATACTATTGTGCATTCCTAGGTGTCCAGGGATGGAAAAGTCCCCACGAATCATGAGTTAGGTCTCTATATCTATTTTCGTCTGATGCTATTGGCTCTTGGCTCTTCTCTGCTGATTCCTTGGCTTTACCAAAATGCTTGCAGCATTTCTAGATTTTTTTTTAAAGTTGTTCCACTCTTTTTTGTCTACTCTCCCTAATGCCTTGATTCACTAATTTCCTTTTCTTTTATTCTCCTGTTTTCCATTTCTTTGCCTTTTTGTTTATCTTTCTTAGAAATTATTTTTTTGTTTTCTTTTTTTTTTTTTTTTTTTTGCATAGGGTTGGGGATTAAACTTGCTAAGCAAGTGAGCCAACACTGAGCTACAACCCCAAATCTTTTAGAAAAGTCTATAAATTTATCTTCCACTCCAAATGTATGGTGACATGATTTATATCTTAGGGGCTCTATCTTACTTCTGAATATTTATCTTCAAAAGCACCCCATTTATGTATTCCAAATACACCTTCTTTTCCTTTCTTAAAGGTAGTGTTTGTGTGTGAAGGAATATCTATTATTTCATGAGTACTCCTTCATTTGCTTTGGCCACTGTATTTATGTGGAGCTCTACCCCCTGGATATCCTTGACATTTTGTTCATACATGAATGAGGTGCTCAGAAGATCACAGAGAGAGAGCTTAGAGTGCACTGGTGGTTTTGGTCAACTAGTGATGGAATTTGGGAAGACCTGAACATTTTGCTTGGGAAAAGTTCCAAATGTCAGTGTCCTTCTTTCCTCTGAAAGCCTTTCATCTCCTGAGTATTAGAGAGGTATAGCTTTCTCTGGCTGGGGTAGCTGGCTCCTAAGGAGGGTGAGGTTGAAGAATAGCATGAGCCTTACTACTCAGTGTGTAGAGATTTGTTTAAGGGTCACATTTTCTGTTTGTTGCCCTCTATTGCACTGGTTTGATGTGAGGTCCTTAGTCCCATATTCTACCCCATCTTCTATACAGAATAAATATCTGGGGTTTGGATTCAAAGCAGGGAGAGGTTGCTGTCCAAGCCAGGTGGGACAAGGGACACACCTTCCTATGCCGATTATAAAGCTATCCTTTTCCTTATAGCCCTATTACTTAATCTCACATTCCAAAGAATTTGATAGGGCCAAATCTTGAGCCCTTTGCTTAATAAGGGTTGCTTTGTTTAGCTTTGTAAAAACTGTGTATAAATTTGAGTGATCAACATTTTATATATACATTTTTAAAAAAACTATATCATTGAAATGAACTTAGTCACTAAGGAATGAGCTTGGAGGCATTAAATGATGAGCTTGGAGGCTTGGAGGCATTCCAAAAGAAAAAGGGAAGCAGTTAATAATTTTATTTATTCAAGGGACCTCCCTCCCCCCCCCCCCATCGCTGAATCTGCGAAAGACCCCTCCATGTCTGCCCTGCCTGGCATTTTTTGTGTCTCCTTGCTTGGCACTTGCAATTTCAGAGTGTACTTAGCTCCTCATGTAAGGTTGTATTTTCGTTTGAGGGAATGACATACCTGATTCATGTTTGTATCCCTCAAGGCGCTGGCACTGTGCCTTGACAATCACAGATCTGCATTAACTACCCAATGAATGAATGAGAGCATTTACCTTTTCCTCCCTTTTCTGTTACATATAAAGACCTCATTCACTGGTTCCCTTTCCTAAACCAGGTTTCGGCAATTGACACATACCTATTTTACGTACTATACAGTGATTATTAAAATGCAATATTGACACTCCTTGTGTAATTTTGAACCCAAACGCAAAATTATTATATTATAATTGCATTTTCTGTTTTTAATTGCTACTCTCTTTCACTTTGTTATTTTCGAATCTCTACTTCTTCATTTCTTTTGGGCTTTAATGGTGGGAAGCTGGCGTTAGGACAATAATAAAATCTTGATTGTCATAAAGCAGTATTATTCAGGGAAGAGTGACTATTTAGATTTTCATTCCAGTGAGAGCGTTGAGCTGAGCTGTAATTTTTTTTTTCCAGAAGTCTCTCATTATTTTAAGCGAAAAATGTCACTTGGTATTTTTATGTTGAGACTTATAAATCTTATACTCCCCCGAACTGGCATTTTCAAAATTATTATTTAAGAATAAATTTGATGTATTATCAAATTTGAAACAATATATAAGAAGAAGCAAAATGGTTTTTATTGAAATAATTCTGTCATTTGGTAATAGAAGTCAATAGGAAACAGGAGGACTTGACTTTTACAAAAATCGCCTTACAGCAAGTATGAAGCCAGCTCTTGAAATTGCAACTGTTTTATAAAATTGTTTGTTTTCTAATTTTAATAAAATGCATATCAGTATTTGGCAAAGTCAACTAATTTTTATAAAGATCATTCATAACATGATTCTTGATGAATTCCTCAGAAGACATTCATTTTCTTAGAAATTGCTTATTACACAATGAAATATTTGCTATTTCTCCAAGATGCTGAGTTGTGAGGGTTTTTGTTTTGGGTTTTTGTTTGTTTAGGTTTTTTTTTTTTTTTTTTTTTTTTTTTTTTTTTTTAATAATAGGTGGTGTTCCTGAAGGTTCAAAGGCACCTAAAACTTTTTTTTAAACATCTGCTTGTTTTTCATTTTGTAAATAAGTAAATTTTGTGTGCCTCTAGCAATCACTATACAATTGACCTAGAAAAAATAAAAAATGAGTCCACTATGTTGGATGAAATTTGGAGAATAATAAGTATTTGAAGAAATAAACTTTAAGTCAATCAACTCTTTTGTATTTTTCAAATAATGCATTTTAAATATCCGTCCATTTTCATTTGACCTCACATTTTTTATATTCATCTAAAGTATGTGCTGATAAGTAACACTCCATTGGGAGTTGAAATCAGAACGGGGCTTCTGCTGGGGTATGGAGGGAAAGGAGGGGGCTTACCTGGAAAGGATAAGAGGAAGTTTTCCCCGGGAATGGAAGTGTTCTCAGTCTTCATTGGTGTGGTGTTCATGTAAGTGTATATATTTGATAACTTGAAAGATCTGTTCATTTTAATGCATTAATGTAATTAAACCAAAATAAAATTTCAACTTAGTTTGTGAGGAGGAAGTGATCCAAGGAGAAATGTTTTTAAAAGATCTTTATATATAGCCTGTATTTATCTGTTAGGAAGGACAGATTTGTGGTTCTGACTAAACTACCCTGGACTATTCATGCTGCCCTTTAAAGAAATGCAATGCATTCTGGGTTTTTTAAGTCAGTAGATGCAGGTCTCAGGAACTGGATGAAAATATCCTTTATTAAAGCATTTTGATGCTTTATTGAATGCCAAATACATTAATTACTTCTCTGTAAAGCTTTATGCACTGTGTGTATCCTGAATCCTGGGAACAGAAGGTGTGTTTTCAGTCCTGCTTGGAATGTCCAATCTATCAGAGAGGACAAAGGTGGAAAAAGGATCCCAAGTGTGTCTAAGGAACGTGATGAAACAAGAAACAGAGAAGCCACGGAGGGCCTGGGAGTGGGCAGGTGTAGAGGGTGACTTAAGGGAAGGCTTTGAGTAAAGATGTTTAAACAAAGGCCTGAAGTGTAAGTAAGATTTACTGGATGAAGGGGGAATTAGGGAGAGGGTGTTCCTGGGATTTGGAGGTCCTAAAGCAGGACAGCAAACACGTACAGCAGACTCTTGGTAAGCAAGGGGCTGTGGGAGAGGAGATGGCACTAAAGGGGCAGGATGGATGAGGTAGGCAGAAGAGATCTGCCTTTATATAAATGTCAATTGGAAGTCACCAAAGATTTTGAAATAAGGCAGGGACATGATCAGATTGACTGTTGAAAAATTACCTCCCAACTTCCCTGTAGAGAATGAATTGAAGGGATGCTTCCTTTGGATACAAAGACAGTACAGAGGCATTTATTTTACTTCTTTCCATAAAAGGGAATAGAAAAATGAGAAATTATATCTATAAATAAATAACCCAATAAACATGTATTAAACTTAAAAAAGGGGAGGGATAGTATTAAAATAGGATTCTCTTTGTTTTTCTCATGGTAGAAAATGCTTTTAAGGAATAATCTCTTTTCAGTAAACTATGCAGCAACCCAACACATGTTCCCTTAAAATATTCAGAGAATATTTTAAGGAATAATTACATAACTGCCCTGAGAATGTTTATCATAATTGGAGAGTATCAAAATGTGTCTATAAATAAAATGTTACATGTGGTATATAAAAATCTATTAAAAATAATATAGAATGCATACAAGTTAGGAAAGAAAAATAAAAACCAAGTACCGTTTGTTTTCAATGAAGTTTCACATTCAGTATTGATGGACTGAGTCCTTAACTTTTGAAGGAGAATGCATCCTTTATTTATTATTGCAAAAACCACTTTAATAAAAAGGATTTTAAAAAATCTATTTTATAGTTGTTGATAGACAGCATGCCTTTATTTTATTTGTTTATTTTTATGTGGTGCTGAGGATCAAAACCAAGACCTCACACTGAGCTACAGCCCCAGTCCCGTAAAAAGGACTTTATAGCATAATTTTTTTCCATTTATATTTAAAATGATCTGCACACACAATACCAAGTCAATTTATAGACAATAAAGCAACATAGCACATATTATAAAAAACCCTTTAAGACTTCTTAGAAGCAAAGACTTTGTGGATGCCAAATAAAAATAAATAAATTTTAAGCACATTAAAAGTAGAAAGGGAAAAATTCTAAGTTAAAAAATAGCTTTGTTAAAAGCCTTTTTAATAAGACTCAAATTTAAGATATATAGAGTAAAATTTCAAAACATGGTTATTAAATAATTTAATCGTTTTGAAAATTTTCATAAAAGATGTAATATGAAAACTGTAGGTTTTAAAATCCCAACAGTTTGATATTAAGGGCTATTTTAGTCTATGGGGCTAGTATTGATATGTAAGTTTGCATTATTCATCTCTAGTCAGAGAGAATTACCAAAATCTGCCCAGTTGCACTGTTTACTTTTGGTATTATGAAGGACAGGGCAGGATAAGAAATTCTACATGTACAGTTCTCCTTGTAAAGACATCCCCAGATTTTGAAATTCCATTACCTAAAACAGCCTGACTAGCAAGTTGTCCAGACAGTGCATGATTTGTGATGGTGTTTGTGTATTTAGAAAACTTCACAGTATATTTAAATTATTTTAAACCTAAATTTTATTTACCATTAAGTCAAAAAATGATGCTACCACTAGTCACTTGTGCATTTTAGCAATAAAAAACAGCTGATTGTGAAAGCTAACATGATTTCATAATGATGTACTGAGTCTCCTTTCAGCCTTGGGAAGTCCTGCTTCTGCAGGGAGTTCTCATCAGAACCATCCCCTCTTACCCCTGGGCCTTTGACCCACTACAGACCCAAAGCTGCACCAAAATATTTCACCTGCCTCAGATTCTGAACAGCTCCCAGCCAACTTCCTCCAAGGATGCACGTTAGTCAAACTGAACCGTGAATTAAGTTGGTAGAACATTATACGACATTTTCATGGAATTTCTTGGGAGGGATAATGACATCTTTGGATGAGGCAGAAAAGAGTAGAATCTAACACATAATTTTAGTTTTATCAATGCAATTCTTTTTTTTTTTTTTGAGTTTTGGATTCTAATTTTAAAGAGTTTTTTTTTTTTTTTTTGATTATCTGTGGGTTTTCAACCTCACAACTGGTATGACATCCGCTCTATACTTCTAGGCATGTGCTGACTCAGAAATAGTCACATTGCTTTTAATCTGTAGTGAACGTGAAAAAGAATGTGTTAGTGGATTTTCTAGGGTAAAAAATATTTAATTTCTGTTCAGTGTAAGATTCATTTGTCTAACCCCAAGTTGTTGTTGTTGTTATTATTATTACAATATGTGTTATTAGGAATAGAACCCAGGGTGCTCTGCCATGGATCTACATCCTCAGCCCTTTTTGTTTTATATTTTGATACAAAGTCTTGCTTACTTTCCCAGGCTGGCCTGGATCTTGTAATCCTCCTACCTCAGCTTCCCGAATGGCTGGGATTATAAGTGTGTGCTACCATGTGGCCTGTGAAGGGAAGGTCAACACTTACCAGGAGGAATCTCTGTCTCTAGAACCTCCTGGCACATCTCTGTAACAGTGTTAGGCTGTTAGTCCTGCACCCTGTCTGAGCTCCTCATGTGAGAATCTATGAACTTAAAAAAGTGGTATGGTATTTTGTACCACCAAGTAATTTCTTCCTGGAGCTGCTGAAATAACTTGGGAAAAACCTGGGGAAATGGGTAACCTATTTGATTCCTGGGTCATAAAGGAAGAAGGTTGCAAGAAGGTTGGCTCAAGGGCTGGGGTTGTGGTGCAGTGGCAAAGCACATGCCTCACACAGGTGAGGCACTGGGTTCAATCTTCAGCACCACATAAAAAATAAATAAAAAACCAAAATAATTATATTGTGTCTATTTATAACTAAAAAAATATTTTAAAGAAGGAGGAAGAGGAGGAAGAGGAGGAAGAGGAAGAGGAGGAGGAGGAGGAGGAGGAGGAGGAGGAGGAGGAGGAGGAAAGGCTGACTTAAGTTCTGTTTTGTTTACTACTGCTGTGTAATAAAATATTTCAGATTTGGTGGTACAATTTACCACACCACTTCTGGGGCATCAGGTAGGAAGAGTCCAAAGCTGAGGGACACCCACGGAGTGGGCTCTTGGCTCTGATTGTTGGGCTGAGCACTCACGCATCATCCCTCCATTGGCCTTGATCCTGTGCCCTGCATAGAGCCTCAGGGACTCAGATTAGCACAGCAGCTTAAGGATGCCAGCAGGAGCCTTCCTGAAAAGAAGATGAAAGGCCACTGCCTTTCATTGTAGCTTCATAAGCCCTGTGTCGTCACTCCAGCCACACCCACCTGGTTTGAAACAGAGAGTCACAAGACTGCCATATTCAAGGGGAGGGGACATGGACCCCACCGCTTGATAGGAGTAATGTCACAGTTTTGTGTTCCTGTTCCAGACAAGGAAACAATTCTTCAGAGCTTAAGGTAAAGAGCAGTCTACTCCTGTCAGCTGGGCCTCCGGAATGGAGAATGAGCAGGAGAACCCATAGAAGGCTTGGGAAATCAGAGGTGAAGTGGGATACTTTGGGACATGGCTGGATTAGACTTCAGAAGGATCCAGGGGACCATGGAGGCAAACATGGGAATGTATGAAGAGACCGAATGAGAAGAATTGGCAGGGGGGAGAAAAAAAGGAAAATACAGTAGAAATTAAGAAAATAAAATCACTTATAACCCAGCTACCTCAGAGTTACCCGAGTTTCCATTTTGATGCGTTTCTTACTAAAAGAATCACGTAAGCTGGAGCTGCACATATGTGACAGAGAATGCTGATGATTTATGTGTAGTGTGTGTGAGAGACAGCGTGCACATGTAACAGCATTGCAATCTTGCGATATAATCAGCTGTATATCCCATCTTTCAGCTCAAGAATTAGCTGGCTTCTCCTGGGCATCCCACTCAAAAGAGATTTACATTTCAGTTTTATTCACTTTTGCCAAGTTGGCTAAGTTAGTCTTGACTGAATCCCTTTGTGCCTAAGTTTCTCTGTCTGGTGCCAGGAAACTGCCACTGAGTTTTCATCATTATTTTTTTTTTAAGTATTTACCAATTGGAAAATGACATTTTAGCTCAGAAAAGTACAAAGTCACCAGCCACTCCTGTCCATAAACCTAAGATTCAAAGGCTCAAAAAGCCCATCATAGTTCACCTGTACTCGGTGACATGTGTTCAACATAAATGAGTTTTATTTCTTTTCATTTTGAAACATGAAATATTCTGTTCAATTATTCTTTTAATTCTTCAAAAAAAATGTAACAGCGTTTTTTTAGTTTAGGGCTTGTTCAAATGGTCACATACTCAAACTTAGATGAGCTCAAAGAGAACATTCTCCTTGAACTCTAAAAAAGGAAATGATTCTGTTTCATAAAAAGAACTTTAGACTAGCTAACCTAGACATATGGAAATATAGTAGCCATCCACATTTTTTTTTTCCATTTCATTTACTTTACCACTCAGACTTTGGTGATCTTCCCGTAAGTTTGTGACTCAACTTCACTTCCAGCTGACTTAATGCTTCCATGTAACCAAGGGAAAGGAACAGGATTACTTAACAAATCCACGATCCCCAGTTAGCACGCCAGGAGCATCAGAAGAGGCTAATCTTGTGGCTTGGCACTTTTCATCTTTTCTTTTCCCTTAAAAAAAAAATCAGTTCTTAAGAGTTGGCCTGCTAACCAGACATTTCTTTTACCCCTTGATGGTATTTCTGGGTCAGTTTGCTTTGATAGCTCATGAAAGACTACCCAAGAGACTGATTATGTTGCTTGTGTGAGGCAAAACAAGCTTGGTATCTGGGTTTCCTTTGTTTCTTTTACCTAGTTAAATGGTTCAGATTTGTAAAACCCAATCTCATCCACATGTATCATTTTATTCGAATTCTTGTAATAATACTGTTATGCAAGCAATTCAGACATTCTGGTTTTAATTTTACAGATGCCATAGTGGAAGAGCACAGAGCTCTTCATGTCCAGCCCAAGTCACTTAGCAAGAGTGGCTGCTGGGTTGGAGCCAAGGTCGAAAGCCCACACAGTCTAATGCACGAGTTCTAATGCCTTACAATGGCAAAAAAGAACACTTATCAGATATGTGCTTCCTAACCCCAATTGAATGTTAGACACTTACGATTTAAGTATTTGTTATTCTCTTATCATGTATTTGTTGTCTCTAATGGCAATTTGTGAGGCTAATGGAAATGTTCAGAAAATGGAGCTGAAATGGAGTTGATGGCAATAAAATCCTTCTTTCCCTTCAGTAAACCATTTATAGGAGTAGACAATATAGTTTATATTTGAAATTGATCCTAAAATCAGTAGTCCAGGAGGTAAGTTTACCCAAATTCCTAGTTTAACAGTGATACCTGGCTCACATTTCCACAAGAATAATTAGCAGGATGATATGCAGATAAAAGGTCCTAATAATTGCACATACACAGTTACACACACACACACACACACACACACACACACACCCTTTGGCCAGCCCATTTATGCATTGTCTTAATATAGAACCTTATTTGTGTGATTCAGAATAAAGGATTTGCAAAATTGAAGTAGGTTTAATTGATCAAAAGGAGGAAGAATGGAGGGTGGAGTGGAAATTATAGGAGTGAAGTTGGGGGGTTATTTCCTTTTATTGAATTGGGTGAAGGGTGCACAGCAAAGACACTGAGCTGACTGTTAACAGTTTTGAACTGTTAGGGAAGGGAGATGAATAAATAAGAGTGACAAGAGTTCTTACAGGACATGTGCAAGGTGATTCTTCTTTTTCTCCTCGAGTACTTAATCTTTTAAATGTTTCTTTACAGAGAAAATTTGAATTGCTGGTCAGTGATTTTTTAGAATATCATTGTGTTTTGTTTGAAGGCTTGCCAGATTTCAGAAATAGAAATTATCAGAAAACAGAAGGATTCTCTCCCACCAATTAAATTTGATTTTATTCAGGAACATTCAGTTAACAATGAATATTTTCCTGTGAGTATAATTAAATGTCAATATGCCATAGGACATATTTTTTTTTCAAAAATTTGATGTCTGAAATTGACATTTAACTGGGCATCTTCTATTTGATATGGAAATATATATGTACAAGTTTAATTTTACTGGCTTATCTGAAAATTGGAGAAAAGTTGTACGGACACTTTTAGGCATTAGCAGATTTGCCCAAACTTGGCTGCACATTAGACTCACCCAAACCACTTTGAAATTTGAACAGGGTGTGGAGTTTGTTAAAGCATTCTGGGTGAGTTCTGTGTCTCATAGCAAGGAGCTGGTGGTTCCTGTCCAGAGGTTCTTAACCTGCTCTACTCATAACACCCAGGGGATGTTAAATAGTACTCATGCCTGGATCTCATCCTGGACAAAGAAACCAACATCAAAGGGCAGGACCCTTGATGTAATGCAGCAGCATCTAAAATAAATATGGATACTCTCTATTCTTTCCAGAACTATCCAAGGTTACAACTTTGAACTATATGTTTTTTTTTCTGTAAAACTTAGTATAATTTAGCTTACTATACAACTTTCAAGTGTTAAGTTATGGAAATTTGAATAATAAATCCATCTGAACTCTGGATTCATCTTCATCAACAGCCATTAAAAAACATGCAGGCAAAGTAATTGAGAAGTAACACACAGCGAGTACACCAATCTTAAATGAGCAGTTCAATTCTTTTCTTCAGTATTTTATGCACACCTGCATGTCCACTAGCAGAGGAACATAGATTTCTATAGCTTTAGGAAGTTCCCTCTCATGATGTCATCCCAGTCAGTTGCTCCTCCAAAAAGTGACTGCTCTTCTATCACCATAGATTTGCTTCTCTTGATCTCAAATTTCATAGCAATGCAGTAATCCAGTAGGTATTGTGTTCACTTTGGCTTGTTTCATTCAAGATGATCTTTAATTCCATTTTGGGGTCTCTAATGAGCACAGCTGCTTAAACATTATTGCACATGTTTGGTAAATATAAATCCTTCTCTTTGAGTGTATACCTGAGTGGGATTTCTCAGTTGCAGAATAAGGATATATTTAGTTTTACTAGATATTTTTTCAAAGAGGTTGAAACAATTTATGAGATTGCCAGTTGTTCCGTAGCCTCACAAACAGTTGGTCAGTCTCCACGTTACACTAGGGAAAACGCCTGCAGCTTTCCCACGAAACACAGGAAGGAGGAACTTCTAGGTGCATTCAACTCACCTGTGTGTTATTTCCATTGTCTTCCCCCACAGAAGCATCCAACATTACAACTTTGCAGGAGTATCTGCTAGTCCCTAAATATGTCACTGCTTTTACTCAGCTGCCAAATAAATCCTCAGTGTGAGTTGGTAAACATAATGTGATAAGTAAGAAGGCGGAAAGCAAAATTCCACAGACATGTTTTAAATATATACCTGGTAACCAAAAAGAAGAGAAAAAAGAAGAAAAACCCCATACTGAACATAAACAAGGTATTTTATTTTAAAACTATTTTCTCATCTTCTGGGAACATGGTAAGATTGCATTCTCTGCTCATTTGAAGTCAATTGCATCTTTATGATTTGCGTGGCCAATAAAACGTAGCTGTAGGTAAAGTAGAATACTTCTGGGAAGAGCATCTGAGTCTGTGAGCTGTGCTGCCCCCTCTCCTCTGAATTAGTACAGATCAAGATGGAGTCTCTCCCAGGGTGGGTCCTTGAGAGTGCTAAACAGACACATTCTACTGATGGAACATCAGACATACAGTGCAAGCAAAGGACAAATTTTTGTTCTTATGGGCCATTAAATCTTTGGGGCTGTTTGTCACCACAGCATTACCTAGCCTACCCTGACTGACAATCTTTCCTTGTAAGTCTCAACATGCTCCATTGGGAAAATCTGCTGGTGCTGAATCCCAGTGTGTCCCTTTACATGTCACATGTGCTCTCCAGCTTGCAGTAGTATCTGTTAGTCCTAACTCACTCATTGTCATTTGCCTGGACTCTGCAGGTAAGGGAGTTTTTGATATGACACTGTATTCTGAACTAGGGACAACTTCTTGTTAATGGGAAAATCAGGTAGCCTGAAGATTCCATTGGGAAAAAGAAAAAACCAACTAATTTTAAATAAGGGAGTCTGTTCAGTGATCTCTTGTGTCATTCAAGTGAAAAATGATTTTACATCTATTTCTTTATTGAGGTGGGGGTCTAATTACAAAACTTTGAAAGTTCTATTACATTTTGGGAAAAATGAATAGAAAAAGTTGTTTTATTTGAGGAGAGACAGAGATAGAAACATAAGACTGGAAACTTCCAGTGTGAGGGATACTTTTTCCTCTTTATAGTCAAGTTCAATTTCAGCAATTTGTCCAATTTTAAGACGGCACTTGCAAATAACCTAGTATGCTTATACTCTGACAGTAATATGTCCTGGAGAGAAAAACATTTAAAATTTAAAATTAGCTTACTATGTTTAAATAAATTTATCCACTCTTGAATGAATGTCTGGCTTATGGTTTGTATGTTTTTTTAAATGAATGCCTGGATTATGGTTTGTATATTTAAAAAGCACATGTGCTGGGGGATTATTCTTTTATTACTGAGCTTAGTTAGATGCAGGTAATGTTCAAGAAGATACATATGTTATTTCTTACATAAAAGTTTGTCATTGGACAGTCTGGGAATCTAGTTACAACTATGTGGCAGTACCACTTTATCTAAGAAGTCTGCAACAGGCCACGTGTTCTCTGTCTTGTTCCACCACTCATGGTTTCCATTTTTTTAAGATCAGCTTCTGCTTCAAGAAAGGTGCTCTAGTGCCAGCCATCATTATGACAGTTGAGTCCTCAGGAAAGAAGATAATAAATCAGAGCAAAAAGATATGTCAGTTATCTGTGTGTGCGTGTGTGTGTGTGTTGTGTGTGTGGTACTGGGGATTGAACCCAGGGGCACTTGACTGCTAAGCTACCCTGCAGTCCTTTTATTTATTTTTTGTTTGGGGACAAGGTCTCAGTAAGTGGCTAAAGCTGCCTTTGAGGTTACGATCCTCCCACCTCAGCTTCCTGAGTCACCAGTGAATCTTTGAAAGAAGTCACTACACTTCATTTCTACTGGGCCAGCACACTGCGTGTCTCCACACACAGCTGCAAGGAAACACCATATCTATACCAGGCTTCATGGAGAGTCAGGGCGGTCGGAAGGTACAGTGTTAGGGAAGAAAGGGGAACAGTGTGGAGTAGGCATGCACAACCCCTGCACCATCACTGCCCATGATGATTCCTCTTAGAGATAGTGGCATTAGAGAACCCTCCTAGCCACTATCTGGTCCTCATAGGGAGCAAGGATGACGTTTATAAAACTAATGAACCTGAAAGAAGAAATTGGGCCTGAGTAGCTCAGTCTCTCTCTTTTGCTTCTCTCTGGGGAGGTAGCCTGTCTGCAGGGAATCAATATTCCTTGAACATCCGTGCGACAAAGCTGGAGACCAGCCTCCAGTTCTGGTTTCCCACCTCTGCCTGAAACACAAAGAATAACTCTGATCCTATACAGTTCTATAGACCAGGGGATATGGCATGTCCTTGAAACATCCTGTTATAGTTTGGATATGAGGTGTCTCCTGAAGTTCTTGTGTTAATACAGGAATGTTCAGAGGTGAAAAGTTTAGATGATGAGAACTGTAACCTAAGCAGTCCATCCTAGTTGGAATGAAATGACTGGGTGGTAACTGTCAGCAGGAGAGGTGGGGCTGGAGGAGGAGGGAAACTTGGGGGCTGTTCTTCAGCCTTTCCCTGAAGCCTCTTCCCACTTCCCTCTCTCTCTGCTTCCTGGCTGCTGTGAATGGAACATCTTCCACCAAACCCTTCCTCCCTGCCTCATCTTGTGCCTGGAGCAATGGACTCAGCCAATCTCTGGAGCTGTGTGCCAAGATAAACTTCTTCCTCCTCTAAGTTGTTCTTATCAGGTATTTTGGTCACAGTGACACAAAGCTGATGAACACACAACCTAGTCAGGATAAAAATGACTTTAGCTTCCCTCCTGTGTCTATCTCTCAAATGCTGTTTTTCACACCAACAATAAAGACACATTTTCTCTGAAATTTACAGAGCTATCAGTGAAGACAACAGCTTCATTTCTTCCCTGATTTCCATGTCTGGACAGGTCCTTTGTCCATATCTCAAATATGTAGCTGTAACACTCCCTGAATAGAAACCCATAAAGCATTGTGGAATGGACAGAGATATAAAGACACAGGAGACACAAAGGAAAATGGAACTACTTTAAGTACTAGGAAAAATAATCATAATAAATTCAAGGCGATAAAAGAGATGCTGACCATGGTTAGGAATATTTTCCTGGCTGATTGTCATCTGATTTGTCAGACTTCTTTTTTATTTATTTATTTATTTATTTATTTATTTATTTATTTATTTATTTATTTATTTTATTGGTTGTTCACAACTTTACAAAGCTCTTGACATATCATACTTCATACATTAGATTGAAGTGGGTTATGAACCCCCAATTTTACCCCAAATGCAGATTGCAGAATCATGTCGGTTACACATCCATAATTTTACATAATGCCCTATTAGTAATTGTTGTATTCTGCTACCTTTCCTATCCCCTACTATCCCCCCTCCCCTCCCCTCCCATCTTCTCTCTCTACCCCATCTACTGTAATTCATTTCTCTCCTTGTTTATTTTCCCATTCCCCTCACAACCTCTTATATGTAATTTTGTATAGCAATGAGGGTCTCCCTTCATTTCCATGCAATTTTCCTCATCTCTCCCTTTCCCTCCCATCTCATGTCACTGATTAATGTTACTCTTTTCTTCCTACTCTTCCTCCCTGCTCTGTTCATATTTGCTCTCATTATATCAAAGAAGACATTTGACATTTGTTTTTTAGGGATTGGCTAGCTTCACTAAGCATAATCTGCTCTAGTGCCGTCCATTTCCCTGCAAATTCTATGATTTTGTCATTTTTTATTGCTGCATAGTACTCCATTGTGTATAGATGCCACATTTTTTTTTATCCATTCATCTACTGAGGGGCATCTTGGTTGGTTCCACAGTCTAGCAATTGTTAATTGTGCTGCTATGAACATTGATGTGGCAGTATCCCTGTAGCATTCACAATATCCTCAAAAAAAAATAAAATACTTGGGAATTAACCTAACAAAAGAGGTGAAAGATTTATATAATGAAAACTACAGAACCCTAAAGAGAGAAGTTGATGAAGATCTTAGAAGATGGAAAAACATACCCTGTTCATGGATAGGCAGAACTAACATCATCAAAATGGCGATATTACCAAAAGTTCTCTATAGGTTTAATGCAATGCCAATCAAAATCCCAACAGCATATCTTGTAGAAATTGACAAAGCAATCATGAAATTCATATGGAAAAATAAAAGACCCAGAATAGCAAAAGCAATTCTAAACAGGAAGTGTGAATCAGGTGGTATAGCGATACCAGATTTCAAACTATATTACAAAGCAATAGTGACAAAAACAGCATGGTACTGGTGTCAGACTTCTGATTAACCATTTCCACGTCCCCAGATATCTTCTGTCCCTATCTTCTGTCAGGCCTTCAGGTGGCAGGCTAGTTCTCTCTGGGAAGAATAATATTTAATGGCCATGAACCATAGTTCTCTTTCTCTGTTCAGGTGATGACTTGATTCTGTTTCTGTTCATCTGATATTCCTTTTTGAACAGACAACATAGTGGAGAATGTGCGAATATTATTTATTTATTTTTTTTCTGTGAAAGACACTCCTAGATTTTCCTGTTTTGAAAAAAAAAAAATAACTGCCTTTCACACAAAACACCTAAACATATATATTTTAAATTTTGCATTCTTATGATGAAAAGTCATCATTTGCCCTAATAGTTATCTGAAATCAACACTCCTGAGTCTTAAAAACCATCTCAAAGTTTGAAAAAAAGTTTGCCTCTTTTTTGAAAAACTTGTTCACTTTCTCTCCACTAAACGAGGTACTCTGCATAGCCTGGAGCCACAATGTGAGCCACAGAGTCAAAGCACTGGTTCATGAGAGCCGCGACTGTTGATCCCAGCCAAGGGAAAAACAGATGCAAAGACTTCTTTCCTTTGAAGGAACAATATGTTCTTTCACGCTACTTAGAATCCATGTTCAGCTAAGTCTATCAAATCACAGGAAAAATATATTTCATAATTTTTTTCCAGAAATTGGGATGGACTGTTTCTTCCTAAGTGTCTTCATCCAATGATTAAAAAATTAATTTCCCACTTAGTCGTAGGGTAGCTGCATTACCTTTGTTGATATTTGCATTACTTGTCCATGATTGGCACGAACCCTGTAATACTTGCCATGCATCTCTACAAGATGCTGGTGTTTTGAGGCATACTGTGTGACCATGTGCTTTAGAATAGTTTTGAAATTTAAAATAACTTGGAACCTGGTTTTAATTTTTTTATTGTTTAACATATCAATGTTATAAAAGAGGTTGCATTAAATGTTTTAGTCTCTTTTAAATTCTTAGTATGGTGGCAAGGAAATGAATAAAAATTGGAGACCCGCACTTGGGGGCTAGTTCTACTAATTCACAATGTAACTTTGGACACATAACCTGGCTCTCTCTCTCAGCTTCTACCTTTATAGATTATGATGTAGAGCAAGTAGTCTTTAAAGTGTCTTCTGACTCTAAAATCGGTTCTATTCATTAAAATTTACAGATTAAGATGATAAATTCTTGGCTGAAACAAATACCATTTACTAAAGAAATTCATAGGCTGGTGCTGCCCCCTATCGTTCATGGATTTTCTTCTTTCCCACTGGGGTGGTGACTTGGCTGCATATTGATAAATATTTTGTTATTCTAATTGTCTCTTTGACATCATAAAAAAATCAAGAGTCTTAAAAACTTGTGTTATCTATGTTTTCATATATTATAATAAAAAACTAAAGACTCTAATAAGTTATTTTTAATGACTGTTAGCTAAGACAATTTAAGCAAACATGTCTTTTGAAACTATGGAAAGACTATAAAATTTCCTAAAATAAATTTATCTAAACCTGGGTTATAAAAGAGCTGGCATCATTATCAACAAATATCTTTGACCTAACACCAGTATTAGAAATACCAAATATTTTATGGTAATTTGGAAGTTAATAATGTAGGGATAAACAATGTGTCATCTCAAATAGAAAAGTAAGATTTGAGTTCTAAAATAAAGCAACAATCTGCAAAGTCAGAATTATTTTAACAGTTATATTTTCATTAAATAATTTGCCCCACATATTTCTCCCTAAAATTTTTGTATTGTTTGTAAAACTAGGTCACTTCCATTGGAAGCTACATTGCAAACTGGATATTTCTAAAACTCTCTTGCAGTGGAAGACCTAGAAAACCTAGCTGAAGTATAGTCAAAAGACATTCACATGCAAGTGCAGATATTAGGAGAATGAAGGAATTTAGAAGAAGTTAAAAAATAAGGAACAATCAGAAATAGCTGAGTATTAATCAGAAGCTGACACTTTCTTTGGATTCCCAGAGGGAGGGAATCACCAGTCTTCATTAGTGAGGCTCTTTGATTTCACAGACCACAAGGAAGCAGGAGGTGAGACCTGGGGCTGAAAGGTCTAACAATGACACAAAGACCCAGTAAAAGGAGAACCTTCAAAGGAACACACTCAAATGGAAAGGGTAAACTGTGCTGAGGGCCATTACCAAGTAGAAATGACGCATCAAAATTTCCTTGCTAGCGTACCCCATGTTAATGATTTCGCTGTTGACATTGCATGTAAGGTGACCTTGCTCAAAGACCAAGGCGGATCCGGGTTTAGAGCTGATCAGGTTTGAAGAAGTATCCCGGTCCTTGGGTTAAGGGCGTTCCCAGTTTTAGACCTTGGATTTTAGGGAAGTTCGATGTTGAGGATTATTGCTACTGGAAATAGGGCGTTCCTGCTACCTGAGCTCCCATTGAGCTCTCATGAGATTCAGAGAGCATTTTGGGAAAGAAAGCCTCGTGGAGGAGGTGAATTGGGTGGCAGGACAACTGGGATTGCCCCAGAACGTGTGTGGAGGCCGGTGTGAGTTCGGGAATAAAGAATTGCTGTTTGAATCTACAAAGCTGTGTGGTGGCTTGTGATTCTGTGCCCAGCCAAGACTGCGGCAAAACTGAAAAAAATTCATCAACGCTGGCACAAGGAGATTAAGAGAAATCTTGATTTTTTTTTTGACCCATGATACAGGTACAGACAAAAATATTCTCTGAATTCATAAACAAGAGTTGTGACGTTTTCTAGGGAGTCATATTTAAAATGAACTTGACTTGGAGAAGAGCAGAGTGGGGGAATAACATAAAAAGTGGGCTTCAGTTGCTACCACTGCTGGAGCACCAGAAGCAGCAAACATAAACCTCTTCAGAGAGAATGTGCCCCAGGCAGGACCTCCTTGGAGCTTCATGGATTTCCAGCCATAATCCTGAACTTCAAAACACATGAGGTGACAAGCCACCACTGTTCTCTATTTCTATTCCTCTGTATTTGTTAATACCGATATAATCAAACATCCACAAAGAACAGGGGACAGTGGTTTAGCATGTAGCCTCTGAAGCTCCTGCCAACCGGTTTGTGGATGTACAGATTGCTGTGTGACCTTGTGCAGAATACTCAACTTCAGTTTTCCCATCTCTAAAATGGGAGTTATCCCCTACAGTAGATGAATGGATTAAAAAATGTGGCATATATACACAATAGAATTTTACTCAGCAATAAAAGAGAATAAAATCATGGCATTTGCAGGTAAATGGATGCAGTTGGAGAAGATAATGCTGAGTGAAGTTAGCCAATCCCCAAAAGCAAATGGCAAATGTTTTCTCTGATATAAGGTGACTGACTCATAGTAGGGTAGGGAGAGGGAACATAGGAGGAATAGACGAACTCTAGATAGGGCAGAGGGATGGGAGGGGAAGGGAGAGGGCAGGGGGTTAGCAAGGAAGGTGGAATGTGATGGACATCATTATCCAAAGTATATGTATCAAAACACGAATTGGTGTGAACATACTTTATATACAGAGATATGAAAAATTATGTTCTACGTGTGTAATAAGAATAGTGATGCATTTCACTGTCTTGTATTTTAAAAATAAAAGCAATTTAAAAAGAAAGAAAATAATTAAAATGGTAGTTATCGTAGTAAGCTGTATCATAGGCTTGCCATGAGAATTAAATAGATTAATATATTTCATGCAGAGTCATACATGGAATATACAAAGCACTAGAAAGTGGTGTCTGCTCTCATCATTATCAGCATTACAGTTATCATTGTTATTACAGGCAATGGGTCACATTATCTCACCTATCTCCTGCTTAGCTTGGCTTTTCACCAGAGGTGCCCAAGAGCTTATTCACCTGGCCTGGAATAAGATCTTAAGCTAAACCTAGCAGCTCTGTTTTAAAGATTTATTTGCTTTGTTGTCACCGTGGAGATATTATAGGCAGAGGCACAGTCCTCACTCTGGCCCAAGGATCTCCCTGACTTTATCATCCACCAGGGAACACTCACCTCCCACCTACTCTGGGCAACTGGGAACATAGGGTTAGGACCACAGGACTCGCCACATTCTGGTTCCATCTAGACCAGCAGCTTTTCTGTCAGCTGCAATTCCAGGGTCTTCTCTGCCTCCTGCAGTGGCTTTCATTTTCCTTCCCTTTAATCCAAGCTTCATTTTTCCTTCATTACTGTTACAGCAGGGGAAAGAAATTGCTTAGTACCCTATCTCCATGTTACTCTCACCTCCTGATGAAGCTGGGACCCACCTCTACCTCATGATGCAATTGTGAGAATCCAGTAATATACATTTTTAAAAAGAAATGTGTATGTTTCATGCAATTGTTACTTAGCTTCCACTGCAACAATATATTTGCCTCTGTCGTATTTGCTGGGGAATGGAAGGCTATGTTTTCATTTCTGTCTCCTTGAACACCTAGCAGTGAGTGTCATACATGTATTAGGACTTTCATTCATTCATTTGAAAAACACTGAGCATAGTAAACCTATCAGACCCTGTCCTGGGCTTGCAGTTTGCTGTAGTGAACAGTCAATCCCTGCTTTGTTTGAGGAGTTTGCTAAACTGGTCTTTTCAATTGTGCTCACCCTGAATTCATCTTGCAGAGGTAGCTATATATGCAGTTTATCTTACCTTCAATAGTGCCAGGAAGTTTCCCTGTCATGCAGCCTATGCAGCCTGTCTTACTTGTCTGACAGAAAAATATTCTATGGTAACTGAGATGGGGCTAGTGGCATGTGGTTGTGAGTATTCCAACACCCATTTGGGGCATGTTCCAAAGATGTGTGTTTTGTTTAAGCATCTATATTATCCACTAGCTTGTGAGCCCTGGAAAGCAGTAATTATTTATTTTGCATTTTTGTATTTCCCTTTGCCTTGCAGAAATAGCTCAGTGCCTGAATTTAGCAGATGCTCAATAACTTAAGTATTAGAAGGATAAAAGAGTGGAGAGGATGGTAACTTTTTTTAAAAAGACTTTTTCTATTTTTTAGTTGTAGATAGACACAGTATCTTTTATTTTATCCATTTTTATGTGGTGCTGAGGATTGAACCCAGTGCCTCACACATGCTAGGCAAGTGCTTTACCAATGAACCACCACCCCAGCCCCAGATGGTAACATTTTTTGACTGGTGGCTATAACAAATATTTTTAAAAAATATATTGCTTTTATTTTTGCTTTTTTTTTTTTTCATTTTAGCAAGTTCTGAGTAAGGGCCTACCACCTGCTGTTATTAGACAGGCTAACTGGTATCCCGTCAGAGCATACTGCCTCACCTTGAATATACAATGTTCCATTCTGTTTTTCTCTTTTATATGATTTATAACTTAAGAAGCCTTGGGGCAAATGTGAAATGCATTGTGAAGTTATGGGAACGATCCACTTTGAACATTAGCCAGCACTTGTCAAACAGCTGAATTTGATATTTGTCTATTAAATCCAGATCTTTAGTTTTTCCAAACTTTCCTCTTTCAATGTAAATTAAATTAAATCTTGAGCATTAAGAGAAAAAAAAATGAGAAGTAGCCAGTTTGTCCCAATAGGGGCAAGATGTCAGTTTCTGGAATAACTGTCTATTCTATATTTGAACTTTCTGTTTAATTGGTTGGAAAATTCACCTAGTAAGTTAGTCTTGTAACCCATCTCTTTTGCATAATTTCTGGCAAATCTGCTTAAGAAAAAAAGTGCTTTAAATTGCAGTGTTTAGTGACATAGCTGCAAATTCTAGCAGGTTTCCTGCATAATACAATAACATTGCTATTATATTAGAAATTCAAATGCACCTTAAATAACTGGATTAGCCCTTGTAACTAACTTGGTTACATAGGAATCTTAGTTTCTACTGTTGAACGCCACAGAAGTGACTTTATGAATACTATATTAATATAAAAAGGTAAGGACATTGAATGAGCCTAATCCCTAATCTGAAATTGCTTCAGAAATCCCTTTGGTAAAAAATACTCAAAAAATCATGGGCTAGGATGATGGCTCAGTGGTAGAGTATTTGCCTAGCATGTGTGAGGCACTGGGTTCGATTCTCAGCACCACATCTAAATAAATAAATTAAAACAAAAGTCCTCAACAACTAAAAAAAAAAAAACCCTCAAAGAATCAGTCATAACTCAAAGAATTAGACAGTATTTTACTATTAATCACATTACATTTATTTGAAAGCCAAAACAACATGAGCAAATATTTAAAAACACATGCATTTTAGAATGTGTTTGGTTTTTAGTCCACCTGATTAATTTTACACAATGAAATGCCATTAAGAAATGATAATGTGAACTGTATGTTAAAAATATGATGCATGACATTGTTTTAAAGAAAGAGACATTGTAACTGAAAAAGATATGTTAATACCATAAAACCTTAAACAGAAAGTAAAACATGTTATATTTTATTTTATACTATTAATATGTTGCAGGTCTTTGAATACTGAGAAGTAACAGTAAAAAATTCACATACATAAACTTTCTGAATATGATTTGTCTGGTTTTCTATATAAAATGTCAGACCTCATTACAGAAAACACTTTTCACTTATCTGTTTAGGATCATAATTTCATTTTCAAATATAAGGCAATTATTATTTTAGAAAGCAGCAGCTCTTGCAATTTTTTAAAAAAGCTCTTAGCAGCATGTGAAAACGAATATTACAAATAACTAAGTAAAACAACTTTTACCATTAAAATATTAGTATAATTTTAAAATGAGACCCCTTTCTTTCATTGCAAAAAGAATGAGGGCTAAGGCTTTCATCTCAAAACACTCCATCTGAGAATACTCAGGTTTGCTTTAGCTAATAAGTCATAGAGGAATGCATCCCATTCTATCACTGGCTGTGTTGAAAGAACACCCTCCATACCCAGGTAGGAAGTGGACAGGCAACAGAGTCAAGTCAGTCCATGTATTCATTTAAACACCCTTTTTTTTTTTTTTTTGTGCCTAGCCCTTTCTTCATGTTTTAATTTGAAAGAGGGGCTCTCCAAGTCCCTAGGGCCTTGGTAAGTTGCTGAGGTTGATCTTGGACTTGAAATCCTCCTGCCTCAGCCTCCCAAGTGGCTGGGATTGCAAGTGTGTACTGCTGTGCCCTGACCTACCCTGCTTTTAATTACAAAGAAGCACAAGGGATGCTTTGACTCTGTCAGTCCAGCATAATCCTTATTGATAACTTATAGACCAGGCAGAACTACCATGATGGCTGTGTTTTACTATTTTCTTCGTGTAAAGATTTATGCAATATGTAAATAAAAAGCAGCAAAGCAGTATTAAGCAGCATCAGGATTTGTAGCTTGAACTTTTATAAGCTGCTACACAAAATGTTACATTTAAAAATTGAAAATGTATCTACATTTCTTGCCATTGGAGCAGTTTTATGGTCACCTGGGATTTTGAAAGGAAAAAAAAAAATGTCATTTATTTTGTATCACATCCAGTGAGATAAAGAGATTCAACAGGCAATATTTGAGATTCATGTGTAAGGCATTGGTGACCAACAGACATTCTACATTAAATGTGCAAATTATTATGTATAATAATTTATACATAAGATGTATTGAATGCGGGGTTCCTATAAGAATATTAATGTCCCTATGATGCTGCGATCTTGGTTAGCTGTGGTCCTGGTCAGCTTTTTTCCTGATAGTCTGATCCTGCCTTTAGATACACACAGCTTCTGATTGTCCATGTCCAGGAATAAAAAAAAAAAATAGCATGTAATATATAAAAATTATAATAAAAAAGAATACATGTTTTATTTTGTAATAAAATTGAATTTCTTGCTGAAACTTTTATATACTTGGCAGAATGGGCTTTTTTAGTTTGTTTGTTTTGGGGGGGATTTTTTGGTGCCAGGCATTGAATCCAGCGGGGTACTCAACCACTGAGCCACATCCCCAGCTATTGCTTATATTTTATTTAGAGACAGGGTCTTGCTGGGTTGCTTAGGGCCTCACTGAATTGCTTAGGCTGGCTTTAGACTCAAGATTCTCTGCCTCAGCCTCCTGAGCCACTGGGATTACAGGCATGCACCACTGTGCCTGGCCAGAATGAGGTTTGGATATTGGTGCACAAGTAAAAATTTCCTTTTACAATACAATGTAATATTTCTTTCTGTCTACCCTTTGGTCTTTACAGATGAAGTATATAATTATTTTTACCAGAAATTGAGTTTGCCTCCTATTAAAGGACATATTAATAGAGAGAAGAAAGGGGAAAGGGCTAGAGATAGAAGCCAGGTCCCAACAGCAGTCTGCCATTTCACTACCTATAGGTGTGGGAACTCTGGATTCATGTTCCCACATCCCAGGGCCACAGCATTAAAAAGCTTGTTTGTGTGTGCTTCCTTGGTAAATGGTCCTCGCTTCTCAGAAGGAATTCCCAGGCCACCGGGTAGACAGAGTCTGAGCTGAAGCACATGTTCTGACTGTGGTCTTGGACTCACACTCTCAGTCTGGCTGTCAAAGCTTACCCCCAATACAAAGAATCTGCCAAAGCAGAGACATATACTTGCAAATAATTGAGGGTTAACTGTAAGCCTAAGGCAGTTTTTTCCAATTTTTTGCATTAACCATAATTGATGATTGGCTGTGTCTCTCTATCTTGATGAGCGTTGTGGTGGAGACCTTTCAAAGTACATGAAGTCCTGAAATTGGAAAAAGAATCACATGTTGACAGATGGATAAGTACATAGATAATCACATAAAATATGTACACTATTATCCTTTATAATTTACTAGGGAACTCTCCCATTCCTGTTACGATAAATACATCTAATGAAATCTTTATGAAGAGGAACTTTATGTTAACAGCAGCAATTAAAAATTTGGAAATGTGGTAGACAATAAGCTTTCCATTTCCAGTAGTGATTAACAAAACTTTATCATTAGAAGGAGGAAAAACTTAATAAATCTGAGGATGGTACAACACCAGGAGTAGAATGACAGGCACTGAGAACTGGGAAAAGGGCATTGGCTTGAAGCTATTGATTTCACTAAAAATCACAGAATGAGTACTAGGAAGTAGTGAGAATGATAAATAATATGAAATGATGTAAAATCCATTGAATGCCTAATATCTTCTAAGCACTCTCCTGACTACTTTACTTATGTGATAGCTAATATCCACATCCTTAAAAATGTAAATCTTTTTATCTCTACTTACACATGAGGAAACTGAGGATCTCAAATGCTAAATGCTTTGCAAAATATGTACCTAGAATGTGACACAGACATAACATAGTTCTTGAAACACTGGCCAGAGCAATTAGAAGAAAGAAATTAAAGGGATACAGATAGGAAAAGAAGAACTCAAATTAGCACTATTTGCTGATGATACGATTCTATACCTACAAGACCCAAAAAATTCCACCAGAAAACTTCTAGAACTAGTAAATGAATTCAGCAAAGCAGCATATAAAATCAGTACCCATAAATCAAAGGCATTTCTGTATATCAATGAGAAATCCTCTGAAAGGATTTCTACGCCATTTATGATAGAATAAAAAAAATAAAATAAAATACTTGGGAATCAACTAAAGAGGTGAAAGATCTCTACAAAGAAACTACAGAATGCTAAAGAAAGAAATTTAAAAAGACCTTAGAGATAGAAAGATCTACCTTGTTCTTGGATAGGCAGAATTAATATTGTCAAAATGACCATACTACCAAAAGACAATACAGATTTAATGCAATTCCACTCAAAATCCCAATGACATTCTTCATACAAAGAGAAAAAGTAGTCATAAAATCCATCTGGAAAAATAAGAGATCCAGAATAGCTAAAGCAATCCTTAGCAGGAAAAATGAACCAGGAGGCATCACTATACCAGACCTAAAACTATAGTAACAAAAACAGCACAGTATTGGCACCAAAATAGATTTATAGACCAATGGTACAGAATAGAAGACACAGAGACTAACCCACATAGTTAGTTATCTCATATTAGACAAAGGTGCCAAAAATGTACATTGGAGAAAAGATAGCCTCTTCAACAAATTGTGCTGGGAAAACTGGAAATCCATATACAACAAAATGAAATTAAACCTCTATCTCTCACCATGCACAAAACTCAATTCAAAGTGGATCAAGGACCTAGGAATTAAACTAGAAACTGCACCTATTAGAAGAAAAAGTAGGACCAAATCTCCATCATGTCAGAGTAGGCCCTGACTTCCATTATAATACTTCTATAGCACAAGAATTAAAATCAAGAATCAATAAATGGGATAGATTCACACTAAAAAGCTTCTTCTCGGCAAAAGAAACAATCAGTGAGGTGAATAGAGAGCCTGCATCTTGGTAGCAAATCTTTACCCCTCACACATCAGATAGAGCACTAATCTCTAGGATATATAAAGAATTCAAAAATCCTGATAACAAAACAAGAAATAACTCAATCAATAAATAGGCCAAAGAACTGAACAAAAACTTTTCAGAAGATGATATACAATCAATCAACAAATATATGAAAAAATATTCAACATCTCAGCAATTAGAGAAATGTAAATCAAACTACTCTAAGATTTCATCTCACTCCAGTCAGAATGGCAGCTATTACGAATACAAGAATACAAACAACAATATGTATTGGCGAGGATGTGGGGAAAAAGGCACATTCATACATTGCTGGTGGGACTGCAAATTGGTGCAGCCAATATGGAAAGCAGTATGAAGAATCCTTGGAAAAATGGAAATAGAACCCCCATTTGACTCAGCTATCCCATTCCTGGGTCTATACACAAGGGATTTAACAACAAGCATACTACAGGGACACAGCCACATCAATGTTTATAGCAACACAATTCACAACAGCTAAACTGTGGAAGCAACCTAGATGCCCTTCAGTAGATGAATGCATAAAGAAAATGTGGTGTATATACACAATTCAACATTAAAAGAGAATAAAATCATGGCATTTGCAGGTAAATGGATGGTGTTGGAGAATATAATGCTAAGTGAAGTTAGCCAAACCCCCAAAAAAACAAATGCTGAATGTTTTCTCTGATTTAAGGATGCTGATTCATAACGTGGTTGAGCGGGAGAAGCATGGAAGGATTAGATGAACTCTAGATAGGGCAAAGAGGAGGGTGGGGAAGGGAGAGGGTATGGGGGGGAAGAAGGATGGTGGAATGCGATGGACATCATTACCTTAAGTACATGCACAAATGGTGTGACTCTACTTTGTGTACAACCAGAAATATGAAAAATTGTGCTCTATAAGTGTAATATGAATTGTAATGCATTCGACCATCATATAAAAAATTAAAATAAAATAAAAAAAGAAAGTGGCACAGACAGAAATGGTCAGTTTTGAAGTTGATTCCCTTTCTACTGTGCTACGCTGCTTCTCAGAAGGAATGAATCCTTTGGGACAAGTCAAAAGACAAAAGACTCACAATGAGGAAGCAAGCTCCAAATATCATGGCTTTCATCTTCACATCCAGGTCCAACGGGAAGTGGATGTCAAAGTGGTCAGCATCTCCCATGTTGGACAACAGACCATTCCACTTACGGATTATGCTGCCAATGCTGGACACACCGTCCAGGGACTGGACCTACAATGACAAGAATGTGATTTGATGAGGATTGAAAAGTATTAAAGCACATGTCTCAGTCTTCCACACACCGCAGTTTATGCTGTGATAGCATAAATTCAGGCAGGAGAAGAATAATCACATAATTTCAAATGTGGATATTATGGCCAAGAAGGATTACATGTTTTAAAACTGATTGGAAACTAAATTGAAATATATCTTGCAATCCTCAGGCGACTGCTCTTTCCTCATCTTCTAGTTGAGCTAGCGGGAGACCTTGTCACAGTGAGATAGGAATTTGGGGATACAGGAAAAACAAGAGAGACTAAGAAGCACCCAGGAGCCTTTGGAATTCAGGAAACCCCCTGAACCTTTGAAATGCAAAACAAGCATTCCTGAGCAACCCAGTCCAAGACTTCCTTCATTCTTTCCCATGTTCTCCTGCAAAAATGATGTCATCATGATGACAATACTTAAACGTGGGAAAACTGGCAGGATATTGTGTAACTTCAGACTTTACCTCTAATCCAGTTCCTAGCATCTGTACTTCTATAAATATCAATACCCTACACCAAGCAGTGCTGAATCTCCCTCTGGAGATGGCTAGAAATCTCCCTTGAATGTGTATTTCTTACTTTACCCTAAAAGATGCCACTACCCTGCGATAGTCTGCATTCTTTCTTGAATGTTTCTGCTTTCCTGAGTAAATCTGTGTCTCTGACTGGTGCATGCTGAAATTCTTTCCCTTTATGTGTGCCAAAAACTCTAGTGTCCAGAGTCAAAGTTCCCATCTCTGGGAACTCCTTTGGTGACTGTGATTGGAATTGATCATTGAATTCTTCTCCATAGAACAAAGGGGTGGGAATTGGGAAATGGGAGAGACGTAAGAGCAAAAGCAGATTCATAATACTGTCCATTACTTGTGGCTTGAGCTTTTGGGAGAGAAATCCACCCTGCCTAAACATACATCAGGATGCCAAAGGGGACCCTGGCTCTCACCACAGGGAGTATACGTGAATGTCCCTTGGCAATAGGAACAGCCTACCCTGCAATTTGGATTATCTATATTTTATACAAAATTGTCTTTTATAAGTAAGTAGTATTTAATGATACAAAGTGAGAACTAGGGGAAATTTATTGGGTATTATAGGAAACACATAAGAGTAATTTCAGTAGATGATAGGTTGGATTGAATTCTGAGGCCTTCAGAAATGACTCTATATGGAGTTCAGGAAATACTCTAGGAATTTCCTTTGTCATATTTGCTGATAATAAGCAATTATTTTGTAAACCCTGTGATAAAAGTGAAACAAAAGGATTTTTTTCTTTCTTGAGCAAAAGTTATAATATAACCTATGAGGAATTTTATCCATGTTGTCGGTGTTATCCATTTCTTGAGGGTGCAGATAGACATCTATCATACCCATAAGCCATTGGCACAACTCGGAGTGCACTACATGTTCTGTGTTACGTTGGACACTTGCATTAGAATCTATATTCCCATCTTGGAAATTCGTAGGAAAAAATGGTCAAGTAAATACAACCAAGAGCAGAAAAAAAAATGGATTAGGTCAGATTACTAACTCTCAAAAGTTCTGATGTTTTCAATGATTTATTTTTCTTTGTCAAGTACAAAAATAGAAGCAGGGATTTGGGGGAGCCAAACAAAAAGCATTTCACATTTTGGAAAGTATCAAGTAATCTATTCATAATGACTTGAAAATCATTGCCTGTCAACTGGTTAATGAACACCTTCTTCTTACTCTGTAACTCATTCACATGATAAAATTGTCTAAACAAGATCATTCCAAGGTCTATTAGAAAAAAAAAAAACGGTAGAAACATTATGTTCACGGCATTTACCTCGAAAACAGAGTCGGAGCCACAGCCATAGGTAGAGCAGGGTCCGCGCACTCTCAACACATTCTCTTTCTTCTCATTCTGGATGCTGTAGACGGCTCTGCACAGGTTCCAGTGTTCTGCCACAAAGCCAATTGTGGCTCCAGGAGGACACTGCACCTCCAGCTATGGAGGCAGCAATCAGGGAGGTCAGGGAGGGTGGACACAGACCTATGCAACACACATGCCCACAGCCTAGACATGCTCCTGCACTCAAGGATCAGGGAGATTGGTTCTGGGAGAGGAAGTCTAGGTCTCCTGGGCTACAATTAGAGTTGTATTTTAATAAGCAGCCTTGTGGGATGAGGTCATGCTTCCCTTTGGGACAAAGGGCAGGCTTAATTCTGCTTTCTTATAAGAAGGCCAGCTGTTCAGGCTCAGTGTTCCTAAACTCCCCACGCAGCATTGCTTACATACACAGCTTCTCCAAGTCAACCCGTAGACAGTGGACAGGGAGAGGGCGGGGGGACCAACCCCAGCACACTGATGCTCATGTTGCTTGTTGTGCTGTATCAGTGTCCTTTGTCTCTGATCTAGGAATCTCATATGTCTTCTGACACACTGCATGAAACAGTAATAAGCTAACTTTTAGATTTTTAAGTCAGATAAAAGCCAAATCTCAGACTTGTTCATTATAACAAAAAAAGGAAAAGGAAAGAGGCATTCTGAAAACTGTATGACAGTGGCTCCCTCATCTCCAGGTATATGTTCCAAGACCCCCAGTAGATGCCTGTAAGCACAGTTAGTACTGAAACCCATAGACACTATATTTTTTTCTTAAATATAGATACCTATAATAAAATTTAATTTATAAAGTAGGAACAGTAAGAATGTTAACAACAATTATTAATAATAAAATAGAATGGTTATAACAATACTATATACAGTAGTAAAAGCTATGTGAAAATGGTCTCTTTTAAGTGCCACAGGGCAGGTGACATATACAGCATGGATACGCTGGACAAAGAGATGATTCATGTTCCATATCCCATTGTGCTACTCAGAAAAGCAATTGAAAATGTATGAACTGATTATTTATGGAATTTGTCATTGACATTTTCAGACCACAGTTGACAGCAGGTAACTGAAAGAGCAGAGAAACTGAAATTGCCAAGTGAAACTGCAGATGCTGGTGGAGGAGGGGGACTACAGTGTTCCAACAGCAGAGTGCATAGGTGGGCAGATACAGCCATTTTTAAAGAGAGTCTTAAAATATTGCCCACTCTTTTGCTTTATTTAATTATCATTACAATATTCCTTTGTCAAACAAGATCTTCCTACTTAATAAGAGTTATAAAGATTTCCAAAGTGAAAGTTCTACTATTTCTCTGGTTGAATATGTACCTTTCTAAGAATTCTGGGAAAGGACTATAGAGAACATAGGACAGGACAAGTTTCCTGCACTGTCAAATTAAAATACTATCCATGTACATAAAGTAATACTTAAACACAAACATATAGGTTTGATAGTATTGTAAAGGAATATCTCATGTAAGTTTAAGCCTAAGATGTCATCATATCAAAACAGCCTAAAAATAAGTCACTTAAAAAACTCATACCAGGGGATATTACTCAATCATAAAAGGAATGAGGTAATCAATCTGGGTAAAACCTGCTAATCTTGGTCGCATAATATAGGGCTTTGTTTTGTTATATAATGTTTTCTTTTTTTTAAAAAAAGATTAATTTATTTTATCCAATACATAAAAATGCAAAAATTGTACGTATTAATTGGGTACCATCTGATGTTTAGGTTCACTAATACATTCTGTAATGTTTAACATTTTAAAAGTCTTGAAATGCCAAAATAACAGAGATGTAGAACACATTCATGTTTTGCCAGGAGTTAGAGATGAAGAGGAAGGAGGGGGAGGAGGGTGGTAATAGAAGAGAATTTCTGAGTTAATGGAACTGTTTGGTGTCTGTATTGTGGTAGTGGATACAGGAATCTACATAGCTGATAAAACTATACAAACAAAACACACAAAATAAATTTAAAAATAATAGATAAAATCTAGATCGTGTTATGGGACAAAGTTCCGTAAATTGGGCTGCTTTTGGTTTTGATTTGCTTTTCTCTATCCTGGCTTCTTGTAATCCCAGGAGACTGCATTTATAGGCTTTGATTTAAAACCCAACTCATATATGTGAAGAACAATGCTTACCATATCCAAAAGGGAGGTAGAGATTCATTCCAAATATAAGGCTCTTATCACAAAAATAATAGTTACAATGGTGTATTTGAGAATCATAGATAACATTCACTGACAACTATACCATTTGCCAGGTTTTGTGCTCAGGAATTGATATTTATTTATCACTTGTCCCTTATAACAATCATCCTGTCAGATAGGTACCATTAATATCTGTGCATTACAAGTAAACTAAGGCATGGAGCAGGCAGTGGGTAAATTAATATTTAGTAAATATTGATCCTTAACCTATAATGTAAACATCCAAGTTATTCTGTAAGGTAGTGCCTACCCAGAATATGAATCAGAGACTCAAGAGGTTCAGTAAATTGTCCAGATTGATGTGGGCTACACTATATGGGCAATGACCAAACAGACTCTATATCCTGTAAGAAATGCTTCTCCCATGGGGAAGTCCCAACTCTGTACCCATTAATAGTTGCCTAGCATAGCATATTTGGCAACACAAAATTGCAATCCTTATACAATGTAAAAGTGTTCTCTTTGGTTCCCATTTTTCTTGGGCAATGTACCTTGTCTGAGAATGATTATCTAGATGTTAGTAACCATTCTTTAACTTGTACTCATCTAGGGTCACTTTGACCCACTTTCCTTCCGCTATGACTATGGAAAGTCCCATGAGAAACTCTGAATGAGAATGAAAATATGATTAAGGACATTGCATTGTTTCGCTAATGGCTTTATTTAGCTTCTGTAACCCTGCTTGCTTGCTTGTTGCTATGCCAACCTGGATGCTTTTTTGTGGGTTTTTGCTTTTAAATACCCTAAAATGTTGTGAGTCATGGCTGTTTCCTGCAGAGACAGTTTGGGTCCTATAGAAAGCAGTCAGACAATAAAGACTCAAATTTGGATAAAGTTGGGGGACTTGATGTGATTTCTAAGCGACCTGTCCTATAACAAGTGGTGTATATGGAATTCAAACTCTAGTTGGCCTCTCTCTAAAACTGCTTTTCTTTTCCCATAGCAAACGACAATCCTAAAACTGCACAGATAAGTAACCAAACCATAACTCAGCACTCTGGTTCCAGCTGCGAAGGCACTTCATTGATTTAAGCTGCTCCTTCTGTCTCCAGAAAGGTGTGAATTGTGATGGGTAGTGTAAAGATATTGGCACTCCCTTCCATTCTAAAAACATCTGTTATTCTTTGCATTGCCTTATGCAGAAATATGTAGGTGTGACTACTGTCGATCTCTACAAATTCTCCAATTCAGTAGACAGAAACTTAGAATTGACGTCATTGCCCAAACAACCTTAATTTGTCCTTGACCTGCCAACTAGCACTTGAAAAGCATGAACTGAAAAAAAAAAAAAAAAAAAAAACAGGTTTCCCTATATGGTGGAGGAAGAGACAATGGCTGAGACTGCCCTTCTCTACCTCTTGCCTGGCTGAGGGGCAGCAGAAGCAGCAGCAGGTGCATCGGAAAGGTCTCTGCATCGTCATGATCTCTCGCCCCATGAAGTCAATGACCCTGAGGACGAAGGGCCTTAGGGTCCGATAAGCATTCCTGGTGAAGTCATCGGTGTCTTCATTTACGATGTAAACCATCTGGTCTGCACTGTTTTTAATATCATATCTGTTATTGGTTTCGAAATTTGTCATCTCTGAAAGATAAAATGAGAAAAATATATTAAACTATAATCAATTAAAATGGACCTCAAGAAATCTTTGTTTAGGGGGGAAAAAGAACTCTTTTTATAAGTATTTTAAGTCATAGATGGACATAATTCCTTTATTTTATTTATATGTGGTGCTGAGGATCAAACCCAGTGCCTCACATGTGCGAGGCATGTGCTCCACCACTGAGCTAGAACCCTGGCCTCTTGGTTTAGTATTCTTAGGGACTTAAAGCAAAACAGATTTGTAACAATTTCAGGTGAAATATATTCAATTGATTAGAAGGCCAACAAAATCATTCATATGACCAATAAGTATTAGTTAATTTTGAAAATTTAGAACATTTCCTATATTCAGTATAAAATTATTTTAAAAGCGCTTCTACATTAAAGAAAATATGAAAATAATATTCCTGAGATATCTGAAATAAATAAATTACATGTTAAACTGTGAATTAATCAGCTCAAGAAATATGCTGAAATGACTAGGGTCATTACTAGTTACAAGGAAAGTCAGAGGTTCTATGTGGTGGCCAAGTCAATATGCAGAGATAGAATAGACAGGTCAGCCATTTGAACAGATGGAAAGGGAACAGGCTTGATCTTGACTGTGACCATTTCTTTCCACTTCCAATGCAAAGATTCAGAACTCAGTAGATTTAGATTCTGTCCCCAACATTGCCATGATTAGATAACTGTGGGGCTCCTGGCTAACTTATTTGATCTCCTTTCTCCTTTTATTTATCAATGAGAGGTGAATATGGAGGATAAAGTTTAAGTAAAAGGTAGAACACACTGATCAGATAAAACATAAATCCTTTTCAAACCTAAGAGCTTATATGGAATAAATAAACCTATACAAAATAATTTGCTTTATTGTTTTCTTGAAGTCAAGGTAATAAACCCCATCAATGTAAAAAAGGAACTAGATATTTGATAATGCAGATTTTCCCATGATCAATACACTGCTGAACACAACAAAATTATACATACGTTCAATGGGCTCAAAATGCTGAAGAACGTGTATGTTGTCCAGCTGTGGGAATAGAACAAAACAATTAGAATGTAGAAAAATATCCAATCTATTTAGCATTAAAAAATAAAATGGTGAGACAGGTATCAAAATATATCAAGTGATATCTGATATATTTATTCCACTCAATTTAAAAAAAATCTTTTTGAAATTGAGTGGAATAAAAAAACTATCAACTGAAATTAGTTTATCTGCATCTGATCAGAAGAATATTAGCAGAGTTTTCCAGATAAGAAAAACACTCCTCCAGTTCGACTTTATAAAAAAAAAAAAAAAAAGCTGGCTGATACATCAGAAAAACATCTCATTGCTATAGTAACAGCATCTAGAAGAAGATGTGTTTACATAGATTTTTCCTAGATCAGCTTGTAATTACCTGTCTCTCTCTGACTTGTCATCCATAGATGTGCCTCTTAGGCAGTTCAGGGTGAGTTGACATGTTTCAGGCACCAGAAGGAATTCTCTCAGTGGCTTAGAGCAAAGGAACCAAGGGTGAACCTCCCCAGGGGTCTTCATTTATACATTATTCCTCTAGTGCCTCTGGAAGAGGTTTATACACCAAAGGCTGGTCCACGAGAGCAGAAAGAGCATGAACAGGGCTTGGGGAGAGGAGAGGAAGCATTCTCACTTAGAGATACTACTTTAATTTAACTTAGAATCATTCTAGGCATAGAGTTTGATGGGTCCATTATCGGTTATAATTGATAATATTCTAGCAGAACAGAAGCAATCTCCTTGAGGACAATCATTATCTGTGCAATTTTAGATCACTGAGATCATTGACCATTCCTAATCCCTGAGCCCAGAATGTGCCTGGAATGCTGTATTTCACTAAATATTCATCAATATGTTAACTGGGGAAACATATATGATTGCCGTGGTAACATATAAGACTTCAGATAACTAGGTGTGAACATTTTGTGGTATGATTAATTATATAGGGTGTAGAAAGACATAACTGATTTTAGTTAAAATCTTTTTCTTATATAAAAACCTCAATCAAGTGATGTGATCTAAACATAAAATGTCAAAAAGTAACTACCGATATAGATAAAATTTCCATTTAAAAAATCCATGATATTAAAATGCAGAATTAAAAAGTAAATATTCATTCAATGGTGAAAGTGTCCATTGCAGAGAAAAATATTCTGAGAATTAGATGCCTATGAATGTGTGGAAGAAGTTTGCCCAGAAAGACACTATGCGGGAAAAGGAGATATTTGAGCAGTTGGTGAAGTCATTGGCAAAGCCAGTATTCTGGAAATAATGTGACCCTGCTGTGGACTATTATGGAGTCTTGTTAGTCTTGAAAAAGCATCATACAACCTTCACGTGAGCTCTCAAAAAGACAATAGAAAAGTGACTGACTCTATGTCTTGTGCTTACTCACAAGGGTGTCTTTAATAAACACTAATACAGCTGTCATCATCCACTGGGTACACCCTGTGTACTAAAAATATCAGGGATATAACAAGCATTATCTCATTAAAAATTCTCACTACAACCTCCTAGAGTGGCATTAGGAAAGTTATTCAGAGTTTTAGTTAGTAGGGAGTAGATATGGAATTAAAGACCAGGTTTTAATAAAACCTTGTTTTATTTGTTTCCTTTTTTCAAGTTTTTTAAACATATAACATTCCTAAAAGGGAAAATTGAACTCATAAAATATACTACTTTAAAGTCCATTACAGTGATAGCAGAAACTGTTCTTCTAATACTTAAACAAAGCCAGACAATCTTGAAAGAGACATGACTCCAAAAGATACTGGATTTCAGAGAGAAATTTCTGTATTTTTAATCTAGTATAGAAATGAAGGTGTCTAAACTTGATTCACTGTAAAACCTTCATAAGCTTTTGAAGTAATGCAGGGGTTTATGCCACCATTTTGAATGACTGGGTTTGTATTGTTTTTCATCTACTCAAACAGTAATTGAATAAAAAATTTGGCTCATGTACACTTCAACTTTTCCTGATCTTACTGTATTGACTTTCATACATTAACACTGTAACACTGTACTGGCGGTTTTCAACACACAGTATTAATAGATCCTTATCAATATGTGGAATTGAAAAGAGAAACTGGCAACTCCAAGAAAAACTCAGTTGACTACCTGGGAAGATACATGCTGGATTGGGAAGGCCTTACTTATAATATATTTCAACACCTTCTTTTTTTCAAAAGCAAACAAGAGTCAAACGATTCAGAAGAAATTTTACCATTAGTTTTATCTTACTTTCATTAAGCAGGTTTTTTGAGTTTTTGACACAGGGCTTTAAACAATACTACTTGTACAATTTACATATTGCCCCAGTTTCTTTAAAATGATTTTTATTACAGAATTGTAATTATTTGTAATATTTGGGTTCCTTTTGACAAAATTATACATACAAGGAATTTTATTTCAATCCCCCCTCCCCACCATTTTTGCCCTAATTTGTGGTCTGAGATCTTGATGGCTCCAGAATGCATATTCAGGTAGAAATTTGGGACTCATTGTCTCTAATTATATGGAAGGGATCTCTGGAACTTGTCCTGAAGCAATACCCTCACCTTGGAAGTCCCCTATTTTTATTTATATTGTATCTGGGAGTGACAGGAAGGGTTAAGAAAAATAATGGGTAATGAGCAAAAGCTATGGGCCAATGCACTCAGTAATTTCCCAAGAGGCCATATGGAATATCCAAAATGTGAATCTGATTCCTTTATGAAGGACACACTCATCCCACCAAAATCATCTATACTCACTGTTCCTCTTCCACATTTCTAAAATCATTACCAGCTTCCTACCATTTCAATAAACAAGGCTCTGTCATCACTGAGCAGCCCCTTCATCCAGTCTACTCAGACTTTTGTCCCTTATTGGAGCTCCATGGTCACACACTTCATGGGAAAACAGTGCAGAGTTGGGTGGAGTACCTGAATTAAGTATTCCAGGCCAAGAGGGCAGTTTGGCATGGGTAATGGCCGTGGCATCCATGGAACTGGAACAAGCTGACTGGGCCCAGGATATTTGCCAGGCTGATACTGGATAGGATGGATACTACCAGTTGGTTGGTACAAGGGAAAGGCGCTGGGCAGCTGTGGACCGTAGTATCCCATGGGCAATCCACCTGGGTAGCCTGCAGGTGGAGGGACAGCAGGTCCAGGGGGTCCTGGGTTAAAAAACAAATGCAAGCATCATATATCACTAACACTTTAGAATACTGAAAGCGAGTGTGATTTATTTATTTTTTAAATGAAGATAAAATGGACTATGCAACATCTTCCTAAAAATAACATGCTGTGCTGGGCCAGATGGTGCACACCTGTAAATCCCAGTGACGTGGGAGGCTGATGCAGGAGGATCACAAATTTGAAGCCAGCCTCAGCAACTTAGCAAGATCCTCTGCAAATCAGTGAAACTCTGTCTCAAAATAAAAAATTTAAAAAAAAAATTTAAAGGAGGACTGGGGGTAAAACTCAGTGGGAGATTACCTATAGGTTCATGCCTAGTACAAAAAAAAATTTTTTTATTTCATTTTCTGAGTGTGTACCATCTACCAACCATGTACTAAGGGGATTTATTTATATATTAATTCATTTAATTCTCTTAAACGTTATAAGGTAATTATAAAAATAAGGATGGAAACATGAACATACTAGCCTCAAATGCATTAGATTTTCTCTTTGGAGATAATATACACACTTCATTAGTTCTCATAGGTTAGTCAGTAGAAGGCCTAGTAAATAATTACCACTCTAAATTTTTATTGTTATATTTGTTATTTTTTAAGTTTAGAAATAAAGTAAGTTCTATTTTACTTCAAAGGGATGGTCTAATCTCTTTGTTGAACTTTGATTCAATCACAAGTTTTTAAATCCTCCTCTAGATCTCAGACTCCCCCTCAATTGTGACATTATTTAAATTTCTTAAGCCCCTTGTTTCAGGATTTGGGGTTTCTATAACGGAATATCACAGACTGAGTGGCTTAAGCAATAAGCATTTCTTTCTCATATTTCTGAAAGCTGTAAAGTCCAAACTCCTGTGCCAACCTGATCAAGTCTGCTGAGAGCCCACTTCCTGTTTTCCAGGGGCCGCCTTCATGATGTCTTTCCATGGAAAAAGAATCCTCCCTCCTGGGTCACTTCTTAGAAAAGCATCAATCCCATGATGAGGACTCCACACCCAAAACCTAATTACTTCTGAGAGATTCCAACTCTGAGCACGATCACCATGGGGATTAGGGCTTCAACACGTGAATTTAAGGGGGACACAAACAGTCGGTCCACAGTACTTATCTATCCACCATTTCTCCCAACTCCACCTTCAAAACAGAACTGATGAATTTTGTCTTTGTCACTGTAAGTCAGTTAAGGGATCTGTATTTCCTTAAAGAGATACAATATTTTATTAAGAGTAATGAAGATGATGAATTACCATATATCAACTGATGTGTGACTTTAGGATGTTTTTATTATACCAAAGGTCTAAAATCAAGAATTTTTAAAAATAATTGTCATTAATAATTTTTTCACTTTTTTGCTTTCCCAATTTTTACAATTAATTAATTAAAGTCTGCAAGTAACTGAGCCGTGGTTGCCTATCAAGATATGCAACAGATTCTTCTAAAGTTTTATAAACTTAACTGAAATCTTAAGTTTTATAAACTTAACTGAAATCTCATTTGTGTACATGTTTATATTTATGCCCATATTATATAGTATTGACTACCCCACCTCTGTAGCAACCTTGGAAATTGCAAACTGTAAGTTCTTTAAATTTTTATTCAAAATTGTTCAAGATATTCTGAGTCTATTACATTTCTATATGTTTTTTTAGAATTTCTTTGTCAAGCCTACTGGGAAACTGGTAAAAATTATGTTAAATCGGTAGATCAATTTGTGGAATATCACCATGTAATGATATTTAACTTATCAAATCTACAAACAAGGAATTCCTTCCCATTTATTTAGATATTATTTCAACAATGTTTATAATTTTCATTGTGCAAGTCTTGTAATTTCATTAAACTTAATCCATATTATTTTTATTACTTCATTTATTTGAGTCAGTTGTTGTCACTATGTTGTGCAGGCTGGCCTTACACTCCTGGTTTTAGACAATCATCTGGTCCCATCCTCCTGAGTTGCTGGGACTACTGGCACATGTCACCGTACTTGAATTATTTTATTATTTTTAATGTTACTGTATGTGGAATAATAGTTTTTTACACACACACACACACACACACACACACACACACACACATATATATATATCCTGAAAATAGAGATAATTTTGCTTCTTGCTTCCAATACAGATGCCTTTTATTTCTTTTCCTTGCCTAACTGCCCTGGCTAGGACCTCCAGTACAATGATGTATAGAAGTACCAAGAAAATGGCTGGGGATGTGGCTCAAGTGGTAACGCGCTCGCCTGGCATGCATGGAGTGCTGGGTTCGATCCTCAGCACCACATAAAATAAAGATGTTGTGTCCACCAAAAAAATAAATATTAAAAAGTTCTCTCTCTCTCTTAAAAAAAAAAGAAGTACCAAGAGAAGATGTTTTGTCTTGTTCTTGATCTTAAAGGGAATGTTTTCAGTCATTACTATTAAACACATTGTTAGTTGTGGGTTTTCTAAGATGATGTCTATCATTCTGAAAAGTTCCTTTTTATTCCTGACTTGTTGATTGTTTTAATCATGCAGGATGCTGGACATTTTCAAATGTTTTCTCTGTATCTACTGATGTAATCTTGTGGTTTTTTTCTCCTATATTCTATCAATAAAACATAAAATTTGAGTAACTTTCATACGACAAAACAATCTTTCACCTTTAAAATGAACTCCAAGTGTACTTCCTTTGTTGCTGGACTTGGTTCCCTAGTATTTTGTGGAATACACCTGAATCTATTTATGGAAAGGTTGGTCTGTGGTTTTGTCTTTTGTGATGTCTATCTCATTTTTCTAGCTTAATAATATTGGCCTCCTAGAACGAGTCCAGAAGTACTAGCTATTCTTCCAAGGGATTTGTATCAAATATTTTTTTTTTATTAAACACTTAGAAGAATTCACTGATGAATCCATCTGGGCCTAGGCTTTATTTTGTAGGAAATTTTTAAGTTATTAATTTAATCTCTATACTTGTTATATAGGTCTTTTCAGATCAATATTAAATCATTTTAGTAAATTTCTATTGCTTGTATCTTGGGTAAAATGGAATTTGTACATTTCATCTAGGTTTTCTGATTTGTTGGCATAAAATTTCATAGTATTACATTATAATACTTTTAAATTTCTGCAACATTGGTAGTAATATCCTGACTCTCATTTTTAAGTGAAGCAATGAGTCTTTTATTTTTTAACCCTTGGTCAAATATGATTTAAAATTGCTTAATTTTTTAAAATTTTTTTCAAAGAATTGACTTTTGATTTTTCCTATTATTCTTTTCTCTATTTCATCTATTTCTGTCCTAATCTTTATTATGTCATATTGCTTGATTTAAGTTTCTTTTATTTTTTCTTTTTTTTTGGCAGAAAATTGAGTTATTGATTTGAAATCTTTGTTCTTTGTTGAAATGTGTTTATAGGTATAGATTTCTGAGTAATACTTCAGCTACATCTTACAAATTTTGTATACTGTGTTATGTTTTCTCATTTCTCTTGAGATAGTTTTATGCTTACAGTCACTTTAAGGTGTTTTTAAATATCCTCATATTGATTCACTTTTCAGATTTAAATTTCTCAAATTTCCCTCCATTATTCCTGATATTTAACTTTATTGCATTGTGGTATGAGTACATGCTCTGTTGGATTTCATCAGCTTGACATTTACTGAGTCTTGTTTTCTGTGCTAACCAGTTGTCCATCCTGAGGTTGTCCTCTGTGGACTGAGAAGTGTACTCTGCTGTTATTGGGTGGAGTCATCTACAGATACCTGCTATGTCTAGATTGGTTTGTAGTGTCTCCATCTTCTGTTTCTCTTTTGATCTTCTTGATCATACACTGTTCTATTCATGATTTCAAGTAGGATGTTACTGTCTACAACTATTGGGTTTTTTTAATATTATCCATTTTGCTATTAAGTTCTGTCAGTGTTTCCTTCACATATTTAAAGTTCTTTTTATGTAAATACATATATAATTGTTCTTATTGTTTGACTGATCCTTTATTATTTAAAACTATCCTTCTTTATGTCTAGTAACATTTTTTGTATCAAAGCATATTTTTCTTATATTGATAGCTATTTCAGTAACACTTATCAACCATTAAGTTTGAGAAACACAGTTTTGATGTTGTGTCTTACAAACTGAAAATGCATTTGTGGACAATAAAATCAATTTAATAATCCAAATTTCAATTTTTAGAAATAAAGTGATGTAGATTAGACTAAAGTAAAAAAGAAACATTCAGACTTTATTGCCAGTATACTAGATGCTCACTGTATTGAGTATGAGTTGGTGTTAGTTATATATAAATGTATACAAGTATATCTGCATATGCATTGTGTACTATGGATGGGTTCTGGTACCTAACCCACCCATAGTTAACATCATCACTAATGTTTGAAGCCAATGTCTTAGAGAACTTTTACTAATCAATATAAAGGAAATTAAGGTTCTGTTGTGGAACTGAGAAGATGGAGACACTATTAAATCATCATGGTCTCATGGACAAGAGCTTCTTTACCATGGCTGGAGAGATTTCTCTGCAGAGTTCCTCCTTGAGGGGAAATTAAAAAAAAAAAAAACTAAATATAGTTTAAAGTGTGGTTTATTTTTGAAGATTAAATTGTGTCCTTATAATGTGTATATGTACATATATGTGTTTTCTTGAGTATCTGCTCAAAAATTATTGGATTGTTAGTCCACAGGGAAGCAGGAAGGTGTGAGAGGTAAGTGTACTGAAGTTTTACCTTGTGCCCAGATAAATTTACTTGAGGGAACAAAGACTGGGATTGAGAGGTCCAACTTGGACTACGTGGTTGGAGCTACATCAATGGTGTGTAATTCTCCAAATTTTTCAGGTTTTGGTGGCTGTGGGACTATAAGACTAGGAAATCTGGTGTCTTTGGCAATCAAAGATGCAATGCCACAGAGCTGGTACAGTGCAGGGACTGATAGCTCCTGAAAAATGGCGCCAGCCCCATGGACAGCTGACCATGAAAAGTCCACTCCAGCAAAAGGAAAAGGACTTTTTGAGATAGGAGAAGACTATGCTGTCTCCCTGAGCCCCAAGAACTGGATCCCAGACACCAAGCAGAGAAGGAAGAACTCCTGTTAGAGAGCTTGGCTGATGATGCAAAAACAACACAAGAAAGATTGTAGTAAGCACTTACTGAGATCCTATACTCTAAGAACTTCCTTAATGAACTTACAAGTATTAAGTATTCTTATACTTATATCAATCTGTGTGTAGGTACTATTATTATCTTTAATTTACAGAGGGGGAAACTGAGGCATAGGGAAATTAAGTAATTTACTAAGGGTCACTGCGTGATAGGTGGCAGAAATAGAAATAGAATTCAAGTATTTTGACTGCAGAGGCACCTCGCCTTCATTCAATTATACTAATACTTAGAAATAAGGAAGAACTCCCAAAAGGGGAGTTCTTGGAGGGCTTGGACCTCCAGACTGGAAAAGCAACCCTAGGTAGTAGCTATTTAAGATTCTTAAGTTGTGCATCACACAATCTACCTCCACACACACACACACACACACACACACACACACACACACATTTACTGGGAAATCCCTGGGGCAAAGAACTGTTCTGGAGTCAACCAATGCTGAGAGAGCCTGGGAAGTGACATTCACCAAGACTCCCAGAAGTTCTCTGGAATGACATATAGAGCACACTTGTACTTGTGTAAGCCAAACTGGACAAAGACTTTGAGTCCTATGATGTGGACATTAAAGGGAAGAGTGGCCTTTGCAGCTAATTTAGTCTGGGACATTCTGGGTACTCAAAAAAATCTCATGCATAAAAGTCATGAAGTGTGAAACAAATTCTCCTAATGCTATCTTAAACAAGGCTGAGATAAACATTTCTTTAAGTAAGAAGCAATCCTTAAGCCCATTACAGGTCCTGCTTAAGGTTAGAAACAGAAAGAGGTACAAACACATGACTGTCTTAAAGGACACACAATCCTGAGGAAGATACACAGATTCATACAAAAAAGTGAATGGGTATCACGAAGCAAGTAACTGCTATAATGGTAGATGCATGCATAATGTGTTAAGGGATTAGAGAGGAGGGACACTTACGCTAGGTAGAGGAGGTACACTGTGACCTAAATGACAACATATTGGACCCAGCCAGCACCTTCTTTTTTTTTTTAAAAGAGAGAGAGAGAAAGAGAGAGAGAATTTTTAATATTTATTTTTTAGTTATTGGCAGACACAACATCTTTGTTTATATGTGGTGCTGAGGATGGAACCCGGGCCACGCGGATGCCAGGCGAGTGCGCTATCGCTTGAGCCACATCCCCAGCCCAGCCAGCACCTCCTTGATGCGGAAAGATTTTACTGGAAAATAGACCAGATTGAACAGGTGAACAGAAAGAGCTTTGTACTACAGAGAGAGAGAGAGGGCTGTGTATGGAGATTCAGTAAACAAAGAAAGACAGGTGGGAGTACAGAATAGGAAAGACTTTACTAAAGTGCTTGAAGTCTATGTCAGTAAAATGGAAAGTGGAGTGGTTGTTTTATGTTTAGAACTCTTTATATATGAGAGGGTTAGATTAGATAGAGAATCACTGTGAGCATCCAAATGGAAGGAAGGATGTTTGACAGTGGTGAAAGGAACAAAATGTGCAGAAATCATAATTAACAACTAAGAAATAGTGGTGACTTAGCAACGGGCTGGGTGTGTGGAAAGAATTTCTGACTTGGACTTTTATGTGCCTGCAGAATAGGGAGAAATGGTATGAATTTGGGAGCAAGATGAAGAAGATAGATGGAGGACTGTTGAGTTTGAGAACTCATAGCTATCCTAAGGAAGCAGTCTACAGGCTGTTGGAGATGTAAGTTTAGAGCCCAACAGATTGAAATGGGTCGTGGACCTGAGATTCACAATGCAAATGAAAGCACTAGTGTTTCAAAGATCACTTATGAAAGCATGTGACAGGAGGGTGAATGGAGGAGGTGAAAGTGGGAGGCTGGACAGAGCCGAGCATCAAGGAATGCCAGGAATCACCAGTGCTTCAGGGAAGGCACACAGAGTTCCTGACGGAGGCTGAATGAGTGTGAGCAGAAAACAGGGAGAGTAACGGTGACTACAAAGGAGGTCCACTTGGAGCTGCATGAGATGAAAAGGCCTACAGCCATTAGACCACAATGTAGTCAGCATTATATGAATAAAAGTTACACAAATTTTCTTAAGATTACTAGTCATCATATCACTTTAATGATATAAGGTACATAATGATTATTACACCATAGGAATACTAATCAATATTCAGTTTGCTGAGTTGTTAACACATCATGTACTTTTAATATAAAATCAGAGCATGTAATAAAATTTTGAGTTAATAAATCAAAAAAGAAAATTATAATTTAGATTAGGGGATTTATTCAGTATAATGATTATATTTCTAAGAAAAATTATTTACAAATTTTATGTAAATAAATGGTTTTTATTATAAGTATGTATTATCCAGAGTTAAGAGAAGTGAGGGGAAAAAATTATGTGTGGAGAACTAGTATATTATTCTCCATTCTGAGCTTTGAAACTGACCTTACCAGTTCTGTTTGGTTCTGCAAGACAACATAACAGAAGAAAGCAAAACATCACATTTAATTTTGTGTATCTAGAGAATCTCACACTTCCATAAAACAAAGAACTCTTATAAAGAACTATCCTACCAAAACTAGTATGAGAAACCGTACCATATGGGGATTTGAGTTTTCCTGGTTATATTGTATATTACCATTCTTTCTGATTTTAAAAAATCATGCCATTTCCTTTTCCAGTAGAACTACATATAACAATGATTTCTTTATTCTTCTAAATAAGAATAGTGACAAACTAATTTTTAGTAAAAGCACATATCTGGTACTATAATGCAAGTGAAAATTACAGAATTAAATTTAAATGAATTTGTTAAAACCAAGTATCTCAAGCACAGTGTTTCAAGTTTCTTCCTGTGAATTACCAGAATACAGTTTATGTCGTAAGTCCCTGTTTTCCCCCAGCCCACTGGGTGGTGATCAGAGAGGACTTTTACTATATGTTTAGAACTGAAAATTCACTGGTTGCATGCTCTGCACTCCTAGTATTTTTTTCAACATATATAGTCATTTCACTTGAAGGGATGTCTTCTATTCTTTAACTAGTTTTTTTGACATTGAGAAAAATAGGTAATTTTGCAGATGAGCAATGTGATTTACAACCAGTGTTTGCTTCTTAGGAATGGCGAACTTTTCACTTTAATGGATCTAGAGTGATGGCTGAATATAAAATAGGTTATATACACTGTTTTTCACTGAAGTGAAATACAGAGAAATGGTTAAATAAAGTGTGGCTGGACCTTAGGAGTGTCAGTATTCGGATTTGGGAGCGGTTGGCCAGTTATAAGGTGCTATAATGGATCTCATCTGCAGGACAGGAATATAATTTAGGAAAAGGTCAAGGAAGGTCTGCTGTTTTCAGAATGCACTGTAGGGCCCAAGGACACCCGAGCTCCATGGCTAATAGAATAAGAGCAAAGAAAAGGTCTCTGACGGCTCCAAATTCCTTAATAGGACACCCATAGCACAAGAGTTAATAACAAGAATCAACAAATGGGACTTACTTAAACTAAAAAGTTTTTTCTCAGCAAGAGAAACAATAAGAGAGGTAAACAGGGAGCCTACATCCTGGGAACAAATCTTTACTCCTCACACTTCAGATAGAGCCCTAATATCCAGAGTATACAAAGAACTCAAAAAATTAGACAATAAGAAAACAAATAACCCAATCAACAAATGGGCCAAGGACATGAACAGACACTTCTCAGAGGAGGATATACAATCAATCAACAAGTACATGAAAAAATGCTCACCATCTCTAGCAGTCAGAGAAATGCAAATCAAAACCACCCTAAGATACCATCTCACTCCAGTAAGATTGGCAGCCACTATGAAGTCAAACAACAACAAGTGCTGGCGAGGATGTGGAGAAAAGGGTACACTTGTACATTGCTGGTGGGACTGCAAATTGGTGCGGCCAATTTGGAAAGCAGTTTGGAGATTCCTGGGAAAAATGGGAATGGAACCACCATTTGACCCTGCTATTGCCCTTCTCAGACTATTCCCTGAAGACCTTAAAAGAGCATGCTACAGGTATACTGCCACATCGATGTTCATAGCAGCACAATTCACAATAGCTAGACTGTGGAACCAACCCAGATGCCCTTCAACAGATGAATGGATAAAAAAAATGTGGCATCTATACACAATGGAGTACTATGCAGCAATAAAAATGACAAAATCATAGAATTTGCAGGGAAACTGAGCAGATTATGCTTAGTGAAGCTAGCCAATCCCTAAAAAACAAATACCAAATGTCTTCTTTGATATAATGAGAGCAACTATGAACAGAGCAGGGAGGAAGAGCAGGAAGAAAAGAATAACATTAAACAGAGACATGAGATGGGAGGGAAAGGGAGAGAAAAGGGAAATTGCATGGAAATGAAGGGAGACCCTCATTGCTATACAAAATTACATATAAGAGGTTGTGAGGGGAATGGGAAAATAAACAAGGAGAGAAATGAATTACAGTAGATGGGGTAGAGAGAGAAGATGGGAGGGGAGGGGAGGGGGATAGTAGGGGATAGGAAAGGTAGCAGAATACAACAATTACTAATAGGGCATTATGTAAAATTGTGGATGTGTAACCGACGTGATTCTGCAATCTTCATTTGGGGTAAAATTGGGGGTTCATAACCCACTTCAATCTAATGTATGAAATATGATATGTCAAGAGCTTTGTAATGTTGTGAACAACCAATAAAAAAAAATAAAAGAAAAGAAAAGAAAAGAAAAGGTCTCTGCCATCATCCTACAGAACCTTACCCAGTCGTTTCCACCTCTAAATATACATTTAAATTACCTATTCAAAAAAATAGCACTATCATATCTAGAATTTTCTAAATCTCTAAACAATACTAACTAAAATCATTTATTGAGTGAAAAGTAATTATATATTAAATTTTTTACACATTGCCAATTTGCTTTCTAAAAAGAGGTGAATAACTTAAATTTATATTAGTTATATAATTTATAGTACTTAAACATAAGTACTCATTGTTCTAAGTCACCACCAAAGTGTACTGAGACTTAGAAATCATTTGTCAGAAGGACAAGCTCCTTAGCCAGCACCCCCAGCCTTCTCTTCCGATTCTCTGCACGTCTCCTGATGTCTGTCCCATGCAGGCCTCACACAGACCATGATACACTTTTGAACATAGAACATATAGTTTTTTTTTTTTCTGCAAGAAATAGTCCTTTTCTTTGAGAAATTCTTACCATGACAGCAAAACTTAACTTTCTCAGGGCTTTCCCAACCCCGTGACAGAGTCAGATACTATCTTGATGGCCCTAGAGTATTCTCTTCTTATGTCCATAGTAGATCACAGATAACATGCTATCAACATTTGTACAACTTCCTCCTCAGTAGCCAGTCCATCCTATGAGGACAATAATACGTACTGACTGACTGACTGTAAAACCCTTGGCATTCTAACAGCTCATCAATTTATTATCATCAGTTAATGTGAAAATCAACTTTAACCAAGTACTATAGTTATCTAAATATTTATCTTACCTGCCATAAAATGAGAATTGTAGTCAGGAGGAGCATCAGGGTGCGCATCTGGTGATTTTATTTGAGTTTCCAATTCACCTGTGGGCTGCTCCTGGGCTGTAGGGACTAGATCTTGAGGAAGAGAAGACATGATTGACAAGGGTAATGATAACATAATTATAAAATGCAATCATTTTTCTCTTTTGGTATGTGTCAAGGAATATGCTTATATTTGTTATGAAAAGCTATAATTCGTCATCTATTACACATTAACCTACTAATTCATATTATAGATTTTAGGCCAGATAAATTAAAAGATAAATCTAAGGAATTCATTGTGCTTGTGACTAGAGCAATAATTTTCATACTTGTGGCTCAGCTGACCTGAGGCTCACTCCTGCCTGTGTAATAAACTCCCTCATGAAAACAAAGAGCCGTTTTCCTATCATATGGAGAATATATGCAAATACACAGCGACTTTAATTTCTCCTTATTCTTTTTGACAAATGGTGTTGAAAGAAATTTAGTATTTACCACCACAAATACTCAGTAGTTTTGAAAACCGGTAGTGGAGCACATGTCTGTTATGTGCAGATCAGTCAATACCTGGTGACTCATGTTCTTACTATGTTCTATCTAAAACAGCCTATCATCTACAGTCACTGCTAATGGGGAGGGACTGAAGTCCCTTTGCATGATGATATACCTCGTCCTCCAATTGAGGATAGAGAGATTTTGCTTTTCAGTCTTTGTAAGAAAATGTTCTGAATTTCCTGAGCAAACAGCTAAATTCTATCCCATAGTAAACACAGATTTCATAATCGTGGTGTTCTCTCTTGCAGTTGCTAGAAACCACAGTCCTACCCTCAGGCCTTCTCCATCAAGGCCAGGTGTCACTCTCTGCTCTTCACCACCATGGCTCTATGTAGACATATTTTTATTTCCCTAATTTCTTCCACATATTCAAAAGATTTTTTGATATATATGGGCCAATATGAAATGCTATTTAAACTATTTCTAATAGACAGATAGGGATGCTCACAGGAATAAATAGAATACATGCAAACGCACAAACACACACACACACACACACACACACACACACACACATATCTCCAAATGCTAAACAATAAAAACCTTCAAAATGATAACTGCCTTTTTAAGGAAAGCAATACCACAATTCACATTTGAAAGTAAAACAAGTTCAAATTTATTCACGAAACTGTACCTGACATCTTGAAGAAATCCAGTCAATCCTGAAAAACAAAAACAGTTAATGCTTTTACATATATATACACACACACACGTATATATATATATATACACACACAATATGTACTTACTGTTATTACTGATATATGTGAAAACTTCTGTAAGTTCTCAGCCTCCAGTTATCCTTCTTTCATCAGTTCATGAATTCAACAAATACTTATGAACTCCTATTATATACCAGACACTATTACAGAGGTTGAGAAAAAAAAAAACAACAACAACTTCTGCTGCTCACTCTGCTGTCATTTAGACTTCAGTGGGGTGCAAATAACAGAAAGAGGTCGACGAATATTTTGAACTTAGATAGCACAGTTATGAAGAAAGCTAAATAAGATATTCCAGAAGGTCAGGGAAAGCCTCTCTCAGGAGGGGCCTCTGAACTTCCTGGACTCTGAGAAGGAAACAGCACAATAAAATTGTGGGGAGAGTTCCAGGAAGACAGGGAGCTCGCACAGAGGCCCAGAGGTGGCAGTGAGCTTGGGGTGCTCAAGGGACAGAAAGAGAAAGAGGTCGGTGACAGGGCCACAGAGAAGGAAGAGAACCCAGGTGAGAGATGAAGACAGACACAGAGGTCGGCTCACACCTGAAGGCCGTGGTGAGGAGTCTGGAAGTGGTAATCATGACAACTGGAGGATTTTAACCCGTGGGGTGGGCAGATCTGGCTTAGGCTGGATCCTGAGAAGTGGGAGCAGAAGCAGGGAGGGGGCCGCTGCAGTGCAGGTGAGAGCTGCTGCTGGCTGAGTTGGCCAGTGCAGGCTGGCCCTGGGGAGGGACAGACAGAGGGAGGACATGGGTTGGACAGAGAACCCACAGGAGTCCCTAATAGACCAAGGAAAAGAGAGGACACAAAGGAGTATCAGTTTTCAGGCCAGGGAAACAGTGGGTGGTGATGACTTTAACTACAGGGAAGGTGGTGGGGTAAATGGAAGGACTGGAAAGCAGGACTCAACAGTTCAGGCTGAGGTATGTTATGCTTAAGAAGAGGCCAAAGCAAGACCACTTGGACATTTAAATGGAAAATATGTATGTGAATATTATGAGAAACACTTGATGAAGGAAAAAGTTGAAAGAAGGGGTGTGGTGGACTGAAATTTAATTTTCCAGATTCAATCAGGATTTGTTTTCTTTTTCTTTTCTTTCTTTCTTTCTTCTTTTTTTTATGACTTCCAGATTTCTGAGTTTTGGGTGATGAAAAGGAACAAGGAGAACAGTCTCAACAGAGGCTATAATTTGCTGAATACTTTTCAAAGACTAGGCAAATGGCCTTGCACTTTATATATATATCATCTCTAATTACAACAATATCACTTTAATTCATAAATGGCCAGTCCAGTTAAAGGCAAGTACTTCTAAATCCTAAGACCATTCCCTTTTCACACATCATCCTGTTTATCAGAGTATGGGATGTGGCAATTTGTGTCCAAGTGAAGTAAAAAGTCACCAGAGTGAAGTGATGTTAGGGTCTGTAAACAAGTCTGGATGGGCCTGGCATTTTGCAGAGGGAGTGGTTTGTGAGGTGGCGCCAGCAAGCCATTAAGTGTGGAGATTCCATATTGGTTGACTGCTGTATCTAGTTTATGTTAATTAAGATAAGCTGTGTGGAATGTATATATACCCCTCCTGTCCTACAATAAACGGCTCCCACTTCTGCTGTATCAATGTACACAAGTTGCTCGTCACCCCCCGGTTATTTTGCTGCAGCCGGACTGCGGCAAAGTGATAGGTCAAAGAAGATGAGCAGGCCATCCAGGTGGACCACTGGATGCAATGAAAACCACTGTGGCATGAGACAGTGTGTAGATTCTTGGCTCAAATCATTGTCTGGCCAGGTGAGGGGAGAGTTCAGCCAGTCCTGGACCATGTCCACTCACGTTCAGATCTGTAGTAAGTACAATATTCTGTGTATCACAAGAGGTTAAAAAAAAACGCATTTGGGTACAAAAAAGACTCAATTCTAGGTGAGGCAAAGAGTTCAGTGAGGTAGTCCTATTCTTCAACAATGCTCATTCCTACTATTTACGAAAATGACCATAGCTTTCTGGAACTTTCAACTCTAAACACTCCCAAGGACGTACTCACAAGTGACTCCTGGAGACGTACACAGATATACACAAGAGGCTCTTGACACCCCTCTTCATATTAAAAGAAGTACAAAACGTACCTAATGTCCATCAGTGGTCAACCATTCTGGTTTATTCATACAGTGCGCCAGCAAGTGAACCATAGCCAAAGCAAACCACAGCCACGCAAGAGTAAGTATCAAAATTCCACCACTGAACAAAAAGGCAAGTGATGGGTGAACATATATAATGATTCCATTTTAGAATGTTCAAGAGGAAAACTAAAAAAAACACTATCCAATACATATATGGTGGAAAACTTAAAGAAAATACTAGCTGATAAATAAGAAAAATATCAGGAAAATGGTTGTATGAGGAAGAGGGGCTAAAGGGGTTGGTAGTGGTCTACAAAAGGCTCCAACCCCTGCCATGTTCTAGTCCTATCAGGGTGATGGAAACAGGAGTGATACGTTGCCCTTAGAACTTAAAGGGCACACATATGTTTAAACCTGCAAATTCATATGCAAAACATGATTTTACAATGAACAAGAATCATTGGACAGTTCTATGTAATCTTCTTCTAGTTAAGTCTGCTGCTCCTTTTGTTGTTGTTGTTGTTAAATCTGGGAATTGCAAAGTATCAAGGGATCATGATCACTATTGAAACTCCATGATAGCCATGAAACTAATTCAAACAGATTAAAGTGCCTTGGTGAAAAGGGTCAAGATTATCCATCTTTCTCTCCATCCATCCACTTAGCCATCTGTTCATCTATGTATGTATCATCTATGGAGCTATGTCAATAGTGGCAAACTCTATGGAATGGTAAAATGAGCAAATTTTAATAATTGCTGAGTCTAGGTGAGGACATAGATTTGAAAATTATTAGTTTTCAAGTATTTCATTTTCAAAATAAAACTTGAAAAAAATCACAGAACGTTGTACCCCAAACCTTACGTAGTACCTTTGGGGTATAAACCTCAAAATCTTGTCTTTTATGATAGTCCTGGATGATCCTATAATCAGGCACACTTACAACTGATATAAAGAAAACTAACAGATCATAGCAGGCCAAAATTAAAAATCCAATCTGATTTAAGTGATTGAATAACAACTTGAAAAGGTAGATTGATCAAGGCTGGGGGTGTAGCTCAGTGACAGAGGCTTGTCCAGCATGCTTGAGGTCCTGGGTTTCATACCCAGCAGCAGAAACAAATAAATAAGGAAATCTGTAAAACTTAGATATCTATAACATTTTAAAAATCAACTAACATTAATGAATTGAAGTCAAGGAAATGGCATAGTACCTCACAAGCTATAGGTGCTTGAAGGACTATTTACCTCCCCTGTCCTTTGGGCTACTAGTTGTGTATAAATTCACAGATTTAAGAAACACAACAAAACCCAAGCATAAAAACATAAGAAGGGGGCTGGGGTTGTGGCTCAGTGGTAGAGTGCTCGTCTAGCATGTGCAAGGCCCTGGGTTCAATCCTCAGTGCCACATAAAAATAAATAAATAAATAAATAAAGGCATTATATCCAATTACACTAAAAAAAATTTTTAAAAAATAGGAAGTTGGGGACTTACATCAAAATATATCATAGACAACTTGTCTAAAAGTTAATAAGGGAGAAAAACTTAAATCTAAAAGCCTATTTTGTATTTTGGACTACTACTTGTGCTTTTCTTTTCACCACCCTTACTTTTCATCCATTTCTTATACAATTTTACAACAATTTTAGTCAAAATGTTTTGTGAAGCAGGACAACTTCTAGCTGGGCAAAGGTAGAATGCAATGACTTTCATACTCCCTTAACTTCTATGGAAATACTAGGTAATCGGTGAAAAATAAATCAGAAAAATGGTTGTATGAGGAAGAGGGACTAAAGGGATTAATGGTGGTCTAACCTCACAGGTTGAAGAGATGACTTTTGGCATACTGGATGGAAAACTGAGCCATGCCTCCCTAACAGGTCAGTGTTACAAGGTCCAGACAACTCTTAGTTGCAAAGACCTTGGCATTTGGGGTGTGCATGGTTCACACTGGGGAAGCTATACTAACTGGAACATGAGGCAAAGGGAAGGAGTCATGAGATGAAGAGGACCAGGTTGGTGAAACTGGGCTCTGCTGACTTCACCGCAACCTTGATGTCTCACACAACATCCTCCAGCAAGGGAGGGTTTGCGTGAATATAACTTTTCTGCAACATTGCAGCTGTCATATGCTCACTCCTGAATTTCACTTCTGTGTCATGGAGCACAAAGCTACAGAGTCCACACCAGGGATATTTGAAACTTCGATCATAAAACCCAGAGTGTTCAGCTTTTTCCTGTTAGTATCAGTAGGGATCTATCATCAGTCTTGGCCTCTGGGCAGGAAAAGTTATAGGCTAGTAAAAATCTCTAGGCACAAGGCTTGGAACCTGCACATGCATTCTGAAACCTGGGGTCTTACCTGTATCCAATGCCCCCATCCCTGAGAAGAAAAGAAAGAGCAAGAGGCCATCTATGGACAGCTCCTTAGCTGTTTTAGAAAAATAGCTAGTCCCTGCACAGTAGTATACCAGGTGCCACCATCTCCCATCTTTCTCTTTTCTCCTGATATCCTTTGGACTGACTGACATCCTTCAGAGATTTTATTCCCCTCTTCAGTGTACCTGGAGATGAGCAGAAGATTCCACAGCTGTTACAGGGTGTACGCCAGCACTTATCAGGCAATATGGACAGTGGTCCTTAGTGTGGGTTCAAGTCCCAGGTCTCTTCCTAAGAGCCAAGTGACCATGATGACCAGTCTGTTCTTGGGTTATTCTGTGTATCATGAGCATGTGGCAACTGGATCAACCTCACAGAACTGCTATGAAGACTAAAATAATTCCACGTAGATGGGACTTAAAAGAGTGGGCACATGGCAAGGCCTCATTTGCATGGTTACTATTATTTCACTAGTAAAATATCCCAACTGGTGGAGAGAACAAATAAATGTCTATATGCAAAAACAGTGAATGGCCATTTAACCTTCCAACCTGTATTACTGATTATCCACGTGTAATACTTTCTGTGGGGTCTTGAGCACACAGCAGCTTCTCCCTTCAGTGAGTAGGGTTCTAGAAGATGCACTATCATAAACACCCCTTATAATGAATTCCAAAGTCAAAAGAACTGGGAGAAAGAAAATGTAAAACATTGCTAAAGGGCTTTTTTCCTATTTGTAGGTAAACAAAAGACAAATTAGAGTATGGTTTAAATGCCTACAGGATTTGCTTTTCCTTTAGAACACCAACATTAGTAATATCATTCAGATGATTGGTTTTACCTAATAGGAGATTTTAAAAATAGCAGATAATGAAAACTACATTAAATACCTCTTCTAAAACTTAAAGACTATCATGTTCATTATATTTTCAACATATAATCATTGAGGCTCTTTTCAATCATCCTGAAACACTATGGAAAATGGACCAAGTCTGTATTATTGTATACTTCATAGTATAAAATGTAAATGAGATCATACATGTTTCACTTGATTCATCTGAAAACCCTAATCAACTCTTAACAAATAAAAATGTAGATGTTTCTAATTGTTCACATTTTATACCCCTCGTTGTATTTCACAACCACCATCCAAGCTGGGTGCATATCAGTCAGTGTGCTAACAGTTCTAAAAAAAAAAAAAATGTATATGCCTTGCTTAAAAAAGAGACTGAGAAACCCCAATGAAAACTGAACATGGAGGCTTGAGTGAGCTTCCCAGTTAGTAAACACCAACGTGCCAGGAAGGTGATATCTCCTGTCGCCACAGAGAGCACGAATGGAAGTTTCATGTTCAGGACCTTCTCAGTTGTCACCCATGTGTCTCTCACCTTGACTGCTTCTGACTTGGATCCTTTGTACTAGAGCTTTAATCTTAAGCAAATCATTGTTCTGAATTCTGTGAGGGTGGATGGGAATCCTCAAATCTGTAACCACTTTCTTAAGTACTGGTGGCCTGGAAACTTCCAAACTTGTAGCTGGTGTCTGGAGTGAGGGCAGTCTTCTTGGAATTGTGCTCTTAAACTTTCAGAATCTGTGCTATTTCTGGGAGGTTGGCGTCAGAACTAAACTGCGATATTGTACTTGATCACTGAAGAGTTAGTACAATAATTCATGCATACACATCTATAATAGAGGCAGGAGCATGAACCAATTAGCCTAGAGAAGTATAATCAAAACAGAATCAGTTTTGTATATTTTTTTTTCCTGGTCTTCTTGGCCTGAAACTATTTCAAGGCAGTCTGAAATGCAGTCACAGGCACCAGGTGCTAAGAGAGGCCCTCTTGCTTAGCTTTGAGCAAGGAAAAGAGTATTTCTGAAGCTCACAATAGTTTGAGAATTCCCTAATAGTTCCTTTGCCCCATTCCTTCATGTCCCAGATTTTGATAATCCCACTGTGGAGAAAGTATTAATTATATCACAGCAGGATGGCAGGTGTGGGCAATAATAAGAGAAAGGACTCTTCCTTCATACAAATGCTGTGGTACCAAGAGGCTGGGTTGAACCTCAATTGCTATGACTTATCCTTTAATGCAAGTGAATTAGTGGAAGGCCCACAGCAGAATAAAGTAAGAAAAAGCTCATGTTTCTGGCTAGAGAAGCCAAAAAGAGAAGCCCAGAAAATTGGTAAATAGCAAGGAGATCACAGAGCAGCAGAAATATGGGAAAATGTCCCCCAAAAGTTGTTTATGATCTCCTAAGCTCATCCATAAACAGTGCATGTACAGGTCTAATCCTCAGTATCTAACTCACGAAAATTTTGGGAACTGCCCATGTATCAGACTGGTCATTTTCTGGGTTGTATATACACCAGAGAGATCTGAATACCATGGTAAAGATTACAAAAAATGAAACTCATCTTGAATTAGCAAATAGAACTTGTGGCCTCCACCCAACTGGGTCAACAGCCTGCCAAAATATTTACAAAATTAATTTTCTCTACAGCATTAAACAAGACTCAGAGTCCCATAAAATAATATTTCAAAATTTCCAGGACAGAATACAAAATTAGGTTTCAATGAATCAGAAAAATGTCAGCCCATGAAAAGAAAATCAAAAGATGTTAATGCCTAGATGACATAGATTTTGCAATTATATGACAAAAATTTAAAGCAGTGCTTTAAAAATTCAGAGGATTGAATGTCTCAGCAAAGAAATAAAATGTAAAAAGGAGCAAAGGGAAAAACATTTTAACTAAAAATATGCAATAACAATTTAAAAATCACTGGATGAGCCCAATTGACAAATGCATATTACGTGGAAAAATTTACTGAGCTTAATGATAAATCAAGAAAAAATTAACCACTCTGAAGAACAGAGAGAAAACACTATGGAAAAAAATGAACCGGGCTGGAGATATAGCTCAATGGCAGAATATATCCTTAGCATGTGTGAGGCCCTGGGTTTGACCCCAGCAATGCATAAAAAGAAAAAATCATACATACCTTTGCAAAAATATTAGCTAAACTAATGAATTAGAAAAATTCCTAGAAAAACACACTATCAAAATTGATCCAGGAAGAAATACAACCTCAATAGAATTATAACAAGAGAATGATAGAGTGCTCAAAAATCTCCCCACAAAGGAATCCTGGCAGAGATGACTCTACTGATGACTTCTACAAAATGCTTAATAAAGAATGAATAACAATCCTTCACAAACTCCTCCATAAAATAAAACTTCCAGAAAATAGAACATTTTATCAAGTCAGTATGAACCTGATATAAGAATCCTAAGAAGGCATCCCAAGAAAAGAAAGTTCTGCTAATATCCCTTAAGAATTCAGACACAAAAACACTAAAATCAGCATAGCACAGTACAGTGACACAGGCATACCATATTTACAGCAGTTCAATCCATAATAGCCAAGTCATGGAATCAGCCCAGGTGCCCACCAACAGATAAATGAATAAAGAAAATATGGTACACCCACACAACAGAGTTTTACTCAGCATAAAGAAGAATAAAATTGTGTTATTTGCTGGTAAGTGAATGGAACTGGGTAACATCACACTACATGAAATAAGGCAGACCTCGAAAGTCAAATGTCTTCTCTCATGTGTGGAATTTGGTGGCAGTGGGATAGCAGAAAAGGGATTTTTTTTTTTTTAAAAGAGAGATCTCACTAAAATAGAAAGGAGGCTAGGCATGGTGGTGTTCACCTGTAATCCCAGCAGTTTGGGAGGCTAACACAGAAGGATTGGAAGTTCAAAGCCAACCTCAGCAACTTAGTGAGGTCTTTAGCAACATGACAAGACCCAAACAAAAAACAGAAAGGAGACCAATAGAGTAGAGAAAGGGGATCAGAGGGAAGGAAGAGAGAGCGGCACTGGGAAGCACTGGGAAATGAGTCAACCAAACCATGATATGTCTATGTATGAATACACCAAAGAGATTCGCATTTGTGTGTGTATGTGTGCATACATATATAATTTATATATGTATACATATATACATATATAATTATAGTGCACTAATTAAAATAATAATAATAGAAGGGACATCAGAGCAAGTGGATGGGGGAGGGAGGATGGGAGGGCAAAGGAAGGTACTGGGAATGATATTAATCAAATTATGTTATGGGCATGTACAAATTCAGCATAAAAAAATCCCAGTATTATGTATAATTATAATGCACACACAAAACATTATGAAACAAATACTAGGAAATTGAATGCAGCAACATAAAAAGGGTAATATGCCATGACTGATTGGGATTTATCTAATAAAAAAGTTTATCATGCAAAAAAAAAAAATCAATGTACCATAGTAATAAAATGAACAAACAAAAATCTCAATATATTACAGAAAAAGTATTTGACAGAATCCAATACCCTTTTTTGATTAAAAAAAATCAAACACTCAACATGTAGAAGGAGAATATAACTTCCCGAATCTGATCAGAGGCACCTAGAGGCACTCCACCATCAACATCACAGTAACTGAGGCAGACTGACTGCTTTCCCTAAGAGAAAGGATGAGAGGATTCACTGATGCACTTCTATTCCAATGACCAGGGAGGTTTTGGGGCCATAACAATTAGCTTAGAACAGCAGCAATGTGGCATCCAGATTGGGAATAAAGAACTGTGATGTTTCTTGTATTCCCAGGTTTCTGAGGAATCCATTAAAGACTGTTAGAACTAATGAACAGGTTCAGAATGTGGTAAGACACAAGATCAATATGCAAAAAAGTTGCCAGTATGATACTAATATAATTTTTGCCATATCTCTTTTGTAAACCCAACTACATTTCCTCCACACCAAATTCTAAAATATGTAATGTTTTTTATTTTAAGTGATACTTTCTGATTCCCATAGAAAGACTATGGAATGGAAACTGGTAACTGTAAACTACATAATTATCTAGCACAATGGTTAAGTAAACCCACTGTAGTGAAACATTACGACAAAACTCATATTCCTTGAATAATTCCTTGAAAATTTTAGTTAAAACGATTTCATAAACATCATAAAATGTTAACAAATATAAATTGGGTAATTATGATAGTTTTGTTTTTTGTTTTGTTTTGAAAAAGACAATCATGCATCTTGTTATACCTGTGGCTTATCGTTTTTTATTTTTATTTTTAGTTGTAGATGGACACAATGCCTTTATTTTATTTATTTATTAATTTTTATTAAGCCCAGTGCTTCACATGTGCCAGGAAAGTGCTACAACTCTAGCCCCTGTTTTTTTTTTAATTATGGAAATCTTAGAGGAAATATGTTAAGATGTAAACAATATTTCCTTTTTAATTTTTCTGCAAAAAATATAAAATAAAAATATACTTCATGTTAGATTTTTTTTTTAAAAAAAGGAGGAAACTGACAATATATTCCTTTACAGTGAATGCATCACTAAGTACTTCTCCAAGTTCACCAAAGATGAAACATATATGTACCCTTTTATGTACAATTCCCTTTACAGATTTTAAGCCCAATGCTTGGTTCCTGTTTTGCATTGTGCTGACTAGTTTTCTGGGCTTCTTGGTTACCAGAGAAATCAATAGTTGAGTGGGCTCCATATGAGTGGATTAAGGTCTAATGACTGAACGACTGAGTCACGCCTGTTCCACACCCTGGCACCTTAAAAAGTTGCTAAAACACAGGCTGGAATTAGATGAGCTATCAAACTCAAAAAACATTTATAAAAGTTAAACTGACAAGATAAACACAAGTCTACTGGGATAAAAATATCCATTAAAAATGTCACATAAAAATAATCTTGTTACAACTGTACATGTTACATATATTCATTTACTTGCATTTTTGCATAAAATCAATCCTATAAGAAATTTATAAACAATTAATTTTCACTATGAACAGATGAAAAATGTTGATAACATCTAATCAGCTTTATAGAATTGTTTTACAACTTAAATATAGTTCTCATTTTATTCACACCATGAATCCTTCCAAAGAAAAAGCATATGGTAGAACATCTCCTTCTTTGTAGCCAATGTTGATGATCTTGGAGGTTGGTTATGGTAGCTTTATTTTAAAATGAAACACGAGATTGCATGGAAGCAAAATAATAACTTTTATTAAATATATTAAATTAGTTCCAATTGTTTAAAGAGAGTGTCTTCCTAGAGATTTTCTAAGCACATATAAACAAATGTATATAACTTTAAATACACACGGCAGTATTCCATATACTTTTCTGCATCTTGTCTTTTTCATTTATTAAAATGTCTTATTGACTATTTCAGCTCACCTGACATTATTATTTTTAATAAATGTACCATAAGGTATTCGATTGGATGCTTAATAATGAAATTTTAAATTGTTTCCAAATTTATGCTATTGCAAACAATACTGAGACACACACACACACACACACACACACACACACACACACACACACATATATATATATATATATATATATGTTTGTAAAATTAGTGCATTAAATTCCTGGAAGCATAATGAGAAGATTGAAGTTTTGTGCATTTTGGATAAAAGCAGATTATATTCCAAAGATTTGAATTAGTTCAAATATAGTTCTCAAAAAAACTACACACCCAACGTAGTGTTTTATCAAAATCTTTGCCATTTCTACTCAGCTAGGTTAAAAAAATGATAATGGAGGCTGAACAGCTTTTATTAAGTTTGAAAGTCATTTACTACTCCATTTCTGTGTACTGCCTGTCATTATTTAATTATTAGTTTTGTTTCTGTTTTTCATAAGAATGATATTAAAATTTTATGCTTAATTTTTTTTCAAAATTTGTCATGTTTAACAACCATACTTTTTGCATGGAATTGTTTAAATTTTTTTGTAGTCCATTTTAGATGCTTTCCATCTCAAAGCATAGCATATCTCTCTCTCTTATCATAAAGGATGGGAACTAGGAATATAAATTTCAATACAATGCTCATGAAAGGCATAAGAGGTGTTAGAAGAACAGTCCTATAGATTTTGTTTTAACAAAGTTAATGGGTTGTGAAATCCTTCAGAAAGAATATTTCACATCTGTGCCTACAATAAATGTAATCATCCTTGTTAGGGAAGGAGAAAAAGGAAAGGATTTTCAACAGTACCTAAACGAATTATCTTCAAAGAGAAAGCAAATGAAGAGAATATAGAAAGCTTTGTGAATGATAATTAATATATTCAGGAGGGATATATTCTGTATAAACTACTAATCACAAGAGCATCTTATGATCTTCCTATTCTAATAACATAACTTTTCATTATATATGATAGAACATGAATATCCATATCAGCCTAACTTTTTCTGTATTGCAAATTATTATTTACAAAACATGCTGCTCTGTGTGTGCGCAAGTGTGTGCATGCGTGTGTATGTACACACAGTTTGTATATGCATACATACACAGAGTACATATACTATGCTCTGCCTTATTTTGGTTGTGCTTCTGATAATATATTTGGACATATTTCCATGTGAAATCATATAGACCTACCAAATATTTTGGCTTTTTTAGATTATCTATGATTTCACCACTGGATGAACCATAATTATACAACCAAATCCTAATCAATGGTTTCAGAATTGTTTTCACATTTAGTATATTAGAATCAATCCTACTGAACATCTTTGACACATATTTTTGACATAGTTTTTTTGTTCGTTTTGATACTGGGGATTTATCCCAGGGTGCTTAACCACTGAACTAAACTCTGCCCTTTTAAAATATTTTATTTAGAGACAGGTTCTCACTAAGTTGCTTGGAACCTCACTAAATTCCTGAGGCTGGCTTTGAAACTGTGATCTTTCTGCCTCAACCTCTGGAGCTGCTGGGATTCCAGATGTGCACCACCATGCCTGGCTTATGGCTTGACATAAATTTTTATTTGGACTTTTGGGAGAATATTTTACTGAATAAATTCTAATAAGTGAAGGAACAGTTGAAAGTTTTAATAGTTATCATCTTTAAAGTTTTTTTTTTTTACCAATTCACATTATCCTTATAAGTTTGTAAAAGTATATTCCTCTCAAGTCATTATCAACAAATGTATTATCAGACTTCCAAAATCAGTAAATCAGGCAAAAGTTGATATCTTAATTTAATTGAATTTTTTTTGATAATTAGTATGACTGAGAGTCTTCATCTTTTGCTTACCTGTATTTTTTTAAATCTTATTTTGAATGGACTCTTAATCTTCAATTGGGTTGTTGATTTTCAAGATCATTCATAAGAGTTCTAGGTAATATTAGCAAAATATACTTTGTTGTAAATATACTGCTGACCTGAGCAGGCATGGTAGCACACATTTAGACCAAAGCAAGTTGGGAGGCTGAGGCAGGAGGATCTCAAGTTAGAGGACTACCAGGGTATCTTAGGAAGACCCTTTCTCAAAAAGAAGAATAAAACACATTTTAAAAGGGCTGAGAATGCACCTCAGCCACAGAGTCCTTGCCTAGCACATGGGGAGGGCCTGTGTTTGATCTTCAGTACTATAAGACTCCAATGTCCAATGTCCTCCTGTGTGTATCTAGTTTTCATATGCATGTGCTAATAAAAATCCTATCCCTAAATATCTCTAGGTTTTGTATTATGCTTAGAATAATGTTTTCCCCACATGCCATGTGCACATTCAGATTTTCTTTTTCTTTTTAGGCTTTATATATTTGGATTGAAATTAGTAAACCATATAGACTATATTTGTGTATTAAATGAGGAAAAGTTCCAGTTGTATTATTAGTTTTCCCAGATAAATACGTAGTTGTGCAAACACAATCAATTAAATGTCATTTCTTTATTCTCCTTTTGTTTAAAATGTATGCTTCAAATGCCAGTTTTCCTTTTACTCTTAAATCTGTCTCTTCAATTTCACAGAAATGTTTGGTAGTGGGTCAGCTCACTATCTTTTAAAAACTATGACTCTATAATACCTTTTAATCATACGGTCAAGTTATCCATATATATAACTGACATCTTCATATTTTCAAGTAGTCTTTCATAAGCTAAACAGCCTTGTTAATAAAAATTAAGATGCCAATTAGGATTCTATTTACATTGTAAATTATTTTATGGAAATTACATTTTACCTACTTAAATATTATATATTTTATTGGATTCTTATATAAACATGTAGCTTATTTTCATTTAAATTCCTAGAATTTTATATATTTTATAGAAGAGATTTTTCAAATTTTTTATTTCATGCCAAATTCAAGTTGATTTTGCTTTATTGAATATTCTAATTAACATATGAAGCCTCATATAAATTTAGTAAAATGCAGTTGAAAAATGTTACTTGTCCTATGAAGTTGCTGCCTATGAACATTCAAGATACACAACCGGGGTGTTCTTCTCTATTCAGAATGTTGCTGTGTTGTGACTAATGTTACTAGCCTGTGCAATTCCCAACAAGGTCTTAAGAGCACGATTATAAGCATTCTTGCCTCATTCAAATTGAATGGAAAGGATGCTTGTGTTTCACAATGAACTATAACAGCAGATAGCTGAATGTTATCTATTGCTACTACAGTAGCATGCAATTTAGTATACTGAGTCTATCCTCTTTTAAGTAGGTGGGAAATAAAACTTAATGCATAATATTTTCATGAATTTGTTTTACATGGTTCCATTTTAAATATATAATATGCTTATGTTAATTGCTCGATTTTAAATATGCAATGTAAAGTTAAAAATCAAGACTAAATTATAGGTCCCAGGAGTAGCTCAACAAAGCCATAAAATAAACGAAAAAATATTTGAAAATATTGAAATGTGAACAGTTTTTTTTTTTTTTTTTAAGAACAAGTACACTTTCAAATTAATAGCATCTCCCCAGTTTGCCTGAATTGACGGTGTGAAAGACCTGTAACTCTCCTTCCTCCCCTCCATCCCCGTCTCCCCTTAGCCACCTACTGAAGTTACCTTAAACCCTTCCACTAGCGAGCGGCTGGCCCGAGTCCGGTGGGAGCAGGGGGACTGCAGCCAGGCCACCAGCGGACCCAGCACTCGGGACCTGTCGCACGCACAGAGAGGCCAGGTAGAGTGCCGTCGCTTCCCGAGAGCGCGTGTCCCCCGGACGGAGTGAGTCTCCCCAACAGAGTCTCCACCAGGGCGGCTGCCCCGCGCGGAGATCAGGGGTGCGGACCCCGGGGCGCTCGGGCGCCACCGCCCCAGGGCTGCAAGTCGCTACCTTGTCTGCACCGCAAACGCCAAACTTCTCACCCACCTGAGGATGTAGTGTCTGAACAACCGCCGAGCTGCAGCCCGGGACTCTGCGCCGCGCGCCCCGCAAAGCCCAGCAAAGCCCCGCGGGAAGGCTCGGTCCCGGCTCCTGCGCCCTGGTCCCCGCTCACTGCCCGCTCCCTGCCGCTCCGCAGACCGCTCGGCTCCGCGACGCCCTGCGCGATCTGATTCGCTTCCTCGAGGAAAGGGAAAAACCTGGAGGCGGGGAAGGGAGGCGGAAGAGGAGGATTTTTGAAATAAAAAAAAAAAAGAGAAACCGCGCGGGGGATGGGGGTCGGGCCCGGGGCCAGGCGCGCAGCCAGGGTCGCCCAGACGATCGGGTGCGCGGCCCAGGCCTACAAGTCCGCCCTGGGGTGCCTCTCCCTGGAGGGTGGGCGTCCTGTAGTTGGCACCACCTAGGGTACTAGGCAATGGGAAATGAAGAAGGAAGCAAGTTGTCACAGGTCTCATAGGAGGTGAAAGAAAAGATAGGAGCCAGTCGAAGGTGGCCTCTGATCTGGAGAGGCAGGCCGGACCCGGGAGAAAGCTTTGCTAATGGAAAAAAGGAGAAAGCTGTTTCGCAAGTCTTTTGCATTTGCATTTGCTCCCGGCCCAGACCCCTGGCTGGAAGAGTTGGCCTTGGCAGCAGCAGCGCAGGGCTGGCTGGGAGCCCCGGGGCAAGCGGCCCAGGCATTTTCTTTTCCTTTTCACAGGATTGAAAGAGGCCAATCTGATCAGGGAGGAATGGTGGGGGGCACCAGGAAAGAGAAGAAATGGGAGCAAGATTGCTGTGTTTTCTGACATGAGAGAAGCATGCCATTTGTTAATTACCGTTGTAGGCACAGTGGCTTCTTTCAGACTAATTAGATTCAGGTCCCTGGTGGTTCCTGGGGAGACCACAATTCAATGCTGGAAAGGGGTAGGTTGGGGGGGGGGCACCCAAATGTCATCTGACCTCATGAAGAATCACAGCTGGACAGAAGTAAAATTGATTAAGCCCTGAAGAGTTTTTGGCACTGTTCCACTGCGGGAGAAGTTTGTCTAGGGGAAGGGATGTGGGTGTAGAGTTCTAGAATTTTCCATCTTCCTTTGCATGCACGTTATTTGTTAGTGTTTGTGTTGGAACCCATTTACCAATTAATATTGTACTGCCATTACTAATTTCAGGGGACATTTCTCAAGTGCATAAATGGGTTTTTGAAGTGTAGAACAAAGAAACTGGCCCTGAAAGCCATAGAAAAAATATAATAATATTTACTTAGTTTCTAAGTTCATAAGAGGAGCCACAAAATTGAGCTTATGAATGTAAATATGCATGGTGGCCACATTAAACATGCCCAGAATTTAAGACCAAAAGATATCTTGTGAAACATTGCTTTGGGGGATAAACAAATAATTGAAAATATGCCTTCAAAATCATACCTTTCAATTCACAAGTTTTGTGGGAAAGAAGAATGACTCACACCTGTCTTAAAATTGTGTGACCTGTTTGTCTTCCAACCTGCACACTTTCATGGATGACAAAGGTGGCATTTTTAGGTACCAATCCTATTACTTCTTTAAATTACTAATCTTTCCTATTCTCTTTCTTCCCTCTCCTGTCTGTCTCTTTCTCTGTCTTTCTTTTGACAATTCAGTTAAATGTATGTTGATCGAGTGAGTGTCCAAAAGACTATCAGGACTTTGTTTACATTTTTTTTCCATTTTTTTCCTCTCTTTAAATTTAAATTATAGGTCTTATTTCAAGGTATACTGTTCCTGACAGGTAGACCTGTGGTACAGAATAGAGGACACAGAGACTAACCCACAAAATTACAATTATCTTATATTAGACAAAGACACCAAAAACATATATTGGAGAAAAGAAAGCCTCTTTAACAAATGGTGCTGGGAAAACTGGAAATCCATATGCAACAAAATGAAATTAAATCTCTATCTCTCACCATGCACAAAACTCAACTCAAAGTGGACCAAAGACCTAGGAATTAAACCAGAAACACTGTACCTATTAGAAGAAAAACAAGGCCCAAATCTCCATCATGTTGGAATAGCCCGAATTTCCTTTATACATCTTGGAAACAAATTGTTAAACCTCACACATCAGATAGAGAACTAATCTCTAGGGTATATAAAGAACTCAAAAAGCTAAACACCAAAAATACAAATAACCCAATCAATAAATGGGTCAAGGACCTGAACAGACACTTCTCAGAAGATGATATACAATCAATCAACAAATATATGAAAAAATGTTCATCATCAATCACAGAGAAATGCAAATCAAAACTACTATAAGATTTCATCTCACTTCAGTCAGAATGGCAGCTATTATGAATACAAACAACAATAAGTATTGGTGAGGATGTGGGGAAAAAGGCACACTCATACATTGCTGGTGGGACTGCAAATCGGTGCAGCCAATAGGGAAAGCAGTGTGGAGATTTCTTGGAAAATTGGGAATGGAACCAACATTTGACCCAGCTATCTCACTCTTTGGTCTATACCCAAAACACTTAAAAACAGCATAATACAGGGACACAGCCACATCGATGTTTATAGCAGCACTATTCACAATAGCTAAACTGTGGAACCAACCTAGATGCCCTTCTGTAGATGAATGGATAAAGAAAATGTGGCATATATACACAATGGAATATTATTCAGCAATAAAAGAGAATAAAATCATGGCATTTGCAGGTAAATGGATGGTGTTAGAGAAGATAATTCTAAGTGAAGTTAGCCAATCCCAAAAAACCAAATTCTGAATGTTTCCTCTCATATAAGGGGGCTGATTCATAGTGGGAAAGGGAGGGGGAGCATGGGACGAACAGATGAACTCTAGATAGGGAAGAGGGGTGGGAGGGGAAGGGAGGGGGCATGGGGTCATTAATGATGGTGGAATGTGATGGACATTATTATCCAAAGTACAGGTATGAAGACACGAATGGTGTGAATATACTCCGTATACAACCAGAAAAAGAAAAAAAAAAAAGATATACTGTTCCCAATTTCAATTTGCTGATAACTCTATGACAGATAGTATACTTTCATGATTCAGGCATTGTTGTTTGACTGCTATTTGCAGCCTCCATGTGTCTCAGTGAGATCCTATATCCATTCATTAAGAACACAATTTTCTTTACATTCTTGACCATATTTATAATATTTATTTTACTACCAGAGTCCATTATTTGTTTCACTTTGGGTTCTCTTTCTGTGGGCTTCATTTTTGCTGTAAGTTTTTTTTTTTTTTTTTTTTTTTTTTTGACAATGAGGCATAATTTCTAGTTTCTTAGGATATGTATTAGATTTTTGTTGTACACAGGACACTGGATAGTACATTAAGGGATCCTGACATTCCTTCCTCCACGAGCACTTATTGTTCTCTGGCAGACATTGAAGGCTTAACACACTTCACTTCTGGAACCTTCGTGTGCACTGGGGTAGGGCAGTCTTCAGAGTCCTGAAGGGGTTAGCAAGCCCCTCGTTCTGGTTCTAGTCTCAGATTCTAGTCTCTTTCCTTCATGACAGACAGGGATGGAAATCCCTGCTCTGTCCCCTCAGCTGTTGCTTCCTGCTGGTTTCATTTATCTGACCTACACATGTTGATCAATATGATTTCAATCTCTGTCCCCCAAAGCCCAGATGTTAGAGGCTTTGTCCCCAGCCCATGACAATATTGGGAAGTGGCAGAACATTAGGAAATGGGATCTAGGGTAAGGAAATTGGATCATTGGGGTTGTGCCCTTGATGAGGATATTGGGACCTGGCCCTCTCCTCTTTCTCTCTTGCGTCTCCACTGCCATGAGTTAAGCTGTTTCCTCTGCCATACTTTCCCACCATGATGTGCTGGCTTCACCAAAGGCCCTAAAACAATGAGCCACCTGATTGTGGACCAAAACCTCCCACATTGTAGGCCAAAAGAATCCTTTCCTCTTCTTAAGTTGATTATCTCAAGTATTTTGTTACAGGAATGGAAAGCTCATTAACACACTTGCACAGTTCGACATTCAGCCAAGGATTTGATGTTGTTTATAGGCAAGTAGTGAGTTCTTCCCTCTATCTTTGTCCACTTGAGTCCCTCTGATGATGAGGAACCTCTTCACTGACATCATAGCTCAATAACTATGAATACTTTACTCGAGTTCTAACTGTCCTAAGACCAAGGACTGGGAGAAAAACAGAACTATCATATATTTTATTAGGTTTTGTTGCTTTTCTTTTTTTAATTGTTAGATGTTTTCTAGTTTCTGTCTGCTTTTGACTGATCTCCAGTGCCTTCAAATAAGTTTGTTAAAAATTTTTTTCTAGTTTATTATTGTTTACTGTGGAGAGTTTTTCCAATCTAAGCTGATATCATAATTGGAATTCACTAACCCCTAACCTTTTAAATCAGTCACTTCCATATAAACCAAAATGTTCAAAAGCACATTTTATTAAACAAAACCAATATCCACAACACATTCTTTGGTTCCAAAAGAGAATGCATTTGTTCTTTAACACAATAATCCTTTAATTTTTTTGTAAGTAGTCTCTGTGAATGTTTTCTTCCTAAGACATCCATTTCTTGTGATGTTTACCGTGATGGCGGATCCCTTATCTTGAGATCAACTTCCTTAGGCTTATTAATTGCCTTCTAATATTTGTTCTGATGTGTCTATAATGCAATGAGCTGCCAATGCACTTCTACTAATGAAGCCTAGTTGAATTAAATTTGTTGACATATTCACCACTCATGTGTATTTGCGATTAATTGAATCCCAACATTAGTTAATTAGAGTCTGTTTTTCATTGTAGAGTGGAGGAATTATAATTATTAGTATATGTTAGATGAACTTTTACTTCCTAACTCAACTCTTTGGTTCTGTATGTGAGAGTGAGAAAGCTGGAACTCAATGACTTTTAACCAGAGTGTGTGAAGATGAGGCCAGAATTGGGGGTGGAAGGAGAAAGGCATAGTGGGAGTCATAGTTGGTCCAGAAACCAGTAAAAAGTGAACTGTGCACAGTTTTCAGTGTTGATCCTCTATGCTATCCTCAAACCTCTCCATCAGGACACACCTGCTTTCCAACCAATAAGCATGAGAAGAGCACACGGACAATCGGAAACATTCCCATGTGGGTGCACCCTTAGATAGGAACAGGATGCCAGCAATGACGTGTTTCAGGGTATAGATTCTCCTAATTGCATTCCTCCTCACCGGTGGATTTGACACATGTTGTTATAATGTCACTCATTATCCAAGAAGTCCATAAAAATAGAAATCCGTGTAACAAAATATGTTTCTCTAGAGCACTGTCTTTCTTTATTTTGTGTTGCTACAACAAAATACCTGAGGGTACATACTTCACAAAGAAAGAGGTTTCTTTGGCTCGTCATGATGCTGGTGACTAGAATATCCATAGAGAATGGTGCCAGTATTCTGACAAGGTATCTCTGGTGACATCATAACATGGAAGATTAGCAGAAGAGGAACTGACTGAGTACCAGAGGAGCCAAGTGTTTTATAACAACCCACTCTCCAAGGGGCTAATCTCCTGTGAGATCTGCATTAATCCATGAAAGGGGAGCCTGATTACTTCCCACTAGGACTCACCTTTCTGTTCCACTGCCTCAACACCACCACATTGGGGACTTAGCTTCTAGCACAAAGTCCTTCAAAGGGACAAACCATGTCCAAACCAGAGCATGTACCTCAGGCAGAAGTTTCCTGCTCCCTTTATGGCTACGCCTGCTAACCTGGGGCTGAATTGGAGAGGTGTCATCCTGTGAGTGACACAGTCAGTGGCTACCTGAGAACACAGTATGCTTAGCCCTGTCTGGGGAGCTCATCAGACCTGCTCTGTAGAGTTGTGGATAAGGTGTGTGTGGGTAATGGAGCTTTTTGTTTTAGAAACAGAAAAATCACATTGTACCTATATAATTTCATTTCTTCAGTTCAGCCCATTTAACTTCTTGAACTTGTAACCAAAATCAGATAGGGTTAATGTATGTTTTCCTAAAATGTTAGCTTTTTTCTCATTTTTTTTATTGTAGGCATTTGCTTATTTATTTATTATTTTTGTAGTACTGGGAATTGAATCCATGACCTTGGGTATGTGAAGCAAGCACTCTACCGTTGAGTTGCACCTCCAGCCCTCAATCATAGAAAATCTGGTACTCTGTTTATCAATGTCTAATATCTTATTACTGATAAAAATGTTGAGATAAATTAAAAAATCTGATAGTCCATTTTAAAATACTCACCTCTAAGATGACAGAAATTCCAAAATCAGTATTTGCTGTAATTATTCAACCAGGTAAAAATCCACTTAGATTGTCCTGTGACACAATTCACCTTTTAATTTCTTGCCGATAGCAATAAAAGTTAAAATTTATGCTAAATGTATGTTTAAAATGATACTTACCATGACATTTTCACAGTCTCTCTACACTGCCAATGAGGGAAGAGAAATAAAACCATTATTTAAGATTTCACATTGGAGAATAGAATTTTGTTAAAATTATTTGTTATTCCTTTCACTAAATTCTTGCATACATTATTTAATATTTTTACTATAAATTTGCCTGAAATTGATATTACAGTGTTTCATGGGTAGATTTTTTTTCCCCAAAATGATATGTTGAAGCCCTAAATTTTTCATTTCTATGCACATGACCGTATTTGGAAATAGGATCTTTGCAGATATAATGAACTTAAAATGCAGCCATAATGAATTAAGGCAGTCCATAATCCAGTGACTATGTCCTTGCATGGGGAGAGGAATTTGGACACAGAGAGGCAAGGAGAATACCATTTAACACAGCAGGAGAGATTGGAATAACATGTTTATAAGTCAAAGGACACCTCGGATTTCTAGCAGCTGCCAGGAGCTAAGAGAGCCCCCAAGAGAGAGAATCATCCCTACTTAGATTTCCAGACTCCAGAACTATGAGAAAACAAAATTTTGTTGTGTAAAGTTACCCAGTTTATGATATATTTTATTTTTATTTTTAAATATTTGTTTATTTGTTTTAGTTTTAAGTGGATACAATATCTATTTTACATTTATGTGGTACTGAGGATTGAGCTCCATACCTCAAGCATGCTAGGCGAGCGCTCTACCACTGAGCCACAACCCCAGCCCTATGATAAATTTTAAAAGGCAGCACTAGGAAATGAATACAATGTGGTGTGTGAGTGTAGTCTCTCACTGTCAATATTATTTTTCTCTTTTTGAAAATTTTGGCAGTTTGTCTCTCTTTCTTTTTCTGAATCTTTGCACATTCCACAATATTGGAAAGAAAGGCTGACAGTGACTTTGAAAAGATATTTTTATATCATTATGTGACTGCGGATGTAGCTTATATAATTTTAAAAGCTTGATTTTGTTTTTACTGTCTGGATCAAAGTGACTTTGGTACATGGAGTGCGGAGTGAGTTGCATTTGCAAAAACATGGTAATAAACAATGTAAAAGAATGACTGAAGTGTTTGGGGAACACATGGAACACCTATCAAAATCATTTAACTATTACTTCAAGAGGCGCAATTAGAAATAATTGCTTAAAAAGAAAACAAAAAGTAGATCTTAAAATTTTTTGAAGTGAAATTGCACTAAAAAATGATGAGTTTTTTTCTGGTTGTTTTTGTTGTTGTTTTTGTGAAAACAGAACCTACACACGTGTACTTGGATGCATGAAGATATTGCTGTGATCTGAATGCTGGTGTCTGCTCCAATCTCCTAAATGGGAACCTAAATGGCCAATGCATTAATATAAAGAGTTGAAGCCCTTAACAAGCGAACAGGTCAGGAGGGCTCATATCTTATGAGTGAGGTCTGAGGGAGAACCCTTTCCCCTTCCACCAGGTGAAAGTGAAACAGCAACAAGATACCATCTATGGAGCAGAGAGGAGCAAACCCTCATCAGACACAAAGTCTTCTTGATCTTGATCTTGGATTCCCCTGCCTCCAGAATCATAAGACATAAATTCCTGTTGTTTTTAAGTTACCTTGTTGAAAGTATTTTTTCTAGTAGGAGAAATGGACTAAAGCAAATATCTACAACATGAATATATGTATATATACACTACTGTGCTCATATGTGATTATACAAGCACGGAAACAAAGGAAGTACAGATTGCTGTTATAAACATGGGCTCACCAGGATATGGAAGTGGTGGAAAGATGGTAGGAAGGGCAAGATCTTAGTTTGAGAGCATGACATGATTGGCCCAGCAGGTGTACCAAAGTCTGTCTTGAATCTAAAGACTGTTGTCATAGTTTTATAATTGTAATTAGGATATTCATTTCAATGAAGAAAAAAGCATTAATCATTTTTAAAAAGTGTGTTCTGTTCCTTGAAACTTAATTATATTACATTTCCTTCTTTTTCCTTTCAGACAGCATATTAAATAACTTTTCTGTCCTTTCATCTGCATATATTTAAATCTTATTCTTACCTTTTAAAAATCTAACATTGTTTTATATTAGGTCTACTTTATATTTATTAACAAATATGTGTCTATAAAATGTTTCAAATACATTTTTGGGGGGTGCTGGGGATTGAACCCAGGTCTTTGTGCATGTGAGGCAAGCACTCTACCAACTGAGCTATATATCTCCAGCCCCTCAAATACTTTTAATTAGAGTATACTTTCTTCACTGATGATCAGGCTATGTAATTTTCTGTTTTATGCATTTTTGAAAAATTCCAAAATGCTTACTGCAATTCAATAAAAGTTTGTGGAAGCAGAAAATTTTTGAGGTCAGCATTCCCAAAAGCAGAAAGGAGAAATGAAAATATTTCTTGAGATCAGGAAAATTATTTAATTATCAGTAGATGAGAACAGTATTTCAAATTTAAGTTTTATACCTGGAAACTTTAAGCACCATAGTCCATAAAATTATAACATGAAGGTTTTTGATTCTAAGGCATGACTAGCACTAAACACCTAAGAGTTGGCTATTGTCCTTAAGTGTGGATAAAGAATTAGAAGAGCCTCTTTTTGTACAGTATGTATATGCATTGTGAGTTGTTTGCTCATTTTAAAAAATTTGACTAACTCAGAGATACTGAAATTTTAGGAACACATTCAGGAACTAAATTCTTGAGGGTAAGACAGAAATTTAAAACAATGAACTTTTAAAAAAATTAACTGAAGTCTTAAAATTAAGACATGTAAAGAAACAAAATCTATTATCCACACAAGTGCTCAGAAATCTATCCTAAACTACAAAGCTGATGATATTACTTCTTTGACAAAATTTTTTATTTCTTAAGAAAAATCTTTCATTATAAGGTCTATGGTTTCCAACAAAACTCTTGCTGTTTCTCTGCAACTCCAAATTCTAACTTTCTTACGTCCATTTAGTATTTCTGCTTTACCTCCTACCACTGTCCTGTTTTCTGTGTTTTGCAAGACGCTGAATATTATGTACATCAGGAAACCATTGCATTGTGTTGGCTCATAATGTTTTTTGACAAGATGACAAATATCGTGTCACTGTTTCATATCCTCTTCTCCATTGAGCTATGTCTGCTTGTTCTTCCAGACTCATCTCAGATGTCACCTCTCTGGGGGAATCCTTTCTAACCTTTCCAATCTGACATACTGAGGAAGTTAAGCCCTGTGTTGGGGATTCAGAGAATAACATGGAGTGTCTTCCCTTATTGAACTTGAACTCTTATCACGTCAGGGCCAATGCACAAGTAACTAGACTGCAGGGTAATTTCAGAGCATGACAGGTAGTGTGGAAGCAATGAAACAAGGTGGTGGGATTGCATGATGGAGGGTGGAGAGGTGGGGTTACATTGCAAAAGGTGTTCAGGAAAAGCACCTAGGACACTAGAGGAAATGCCATTCATGCCAAATGATTAGAAAGAGCCAGTTGTAGATAAATATAGCCTTCACTAGCATTCCAGAAAGACAGAACAAGAAGTATAAATATCCTGAGGGAGGAAAAAGCTGCATATTGAAAAATCAGAATAAGACAAAGCACAACAAATAAAATGGCACTTCTGTAGGAGACAAAGAAACGTGGTGTGAGGATGAGGTGTACGTCATCAGTTCTTCCATAAGTATTTCAACTCCCCAGCTAGCACCTTCTTCCTGTCCTGTTCTATTCACCCATTAAGCAAATGATCAATGTAGAAATTTCCAAAATGTTGTTGCGTTCTGCGGACCACTTTTGTAATCAGATTCATCGTTATATTTAGATTTCAAATTGAGTCTGGATACATAATAATATATGTTCAACATATATTTCAACTAGATATGTTCTGAAATGCTATTGCACATACCCAGGAATATGATATAATTTTAAAAGATGCCAATAATTAAACTTAAAGAAAGTTTGAAGCTGAACTTACAGTGAGGAATGTCAGCCACTTGTCATAATTTGAAAGGCTAGGAAATTCTATCTTTAGAACTCCCACAGAGCAAGGGAGCACAAGTGCACACAACTCTACGGCACTTTTCTGTTATTTCATGCAACTAATATTGAAAACATATTGCCCTGATCAATCTGTTTGGGTACCATGGGAATCAAAATAAGGGTTAAATTCTTAAAAAGTGTTCTGATTATTAATCTATGAAAAGAAAAATGAATAGTGAAAACCAACTGGAAGCATGCTATCTGTCTCATACATGCAAAGATGTGTATAAATGAAGATCTGGTTTGGGTCCAGGAGACAGACATTTCCCTTGTAATCCCATTAATGTAGTAATTACTATGCACTTTCCCAGTAGCCACCACCACCTGCTCCTACCACACCTTGGTGTTCTAGGGTGCCAGTCATTCTGATTATCAGTTCCTAGTTTTGTGCCTCTTCCATATCAACATTTCCCACCCACATACCTGCTGAAGGTACTGAATGAACATGCCGTATCTGGAAACAAACAAAATTAAAAGAAAGCTGGGCATAATGGTGCATGCCTGTGATTCCCATGGCTCAGGAGGATAAGGCAAGAGGATTGCAAGTTCAAAGACAGCATCAGCAGCTTAGTGAGGCCCTCAGCAATTTAGTGACACCTTATCTCAAAATATAAAAAGGACTGGGGATGTGGTAAAGTGCCTCTGGATTCAATCCCTGGTACAAAAATAGAAAAAAAAAAAAGGGAAAAAAAGAAATCATTGGCTTGTGAAGGGAAAAATACAAAATCCTGGTTCTTTTTTGCCTTACAGGTCTCTTGCTGTGCTGTGGGACAGAGAAGGGTAGAAGAAACCCAGGGAGCTCAGAGAAACAGAGACGGGGCAGCTTAAGAACTGTATAAGTTTTGCTATCTGTATACAGTTGTTAAGTGTTATGCTTAGAAATGTAAGCATGGGACACAATTTTAAGAAAATAAGTTAACATATTAACATATCCATTGGATTATATGAGGAAGACTTTGGGGACAGAGTAGATTGTGATTTTGTTGTGGAAGACAGATACTAAATGTGTGTTGGGCTGAACAACTGAAATTTCTGAATCATGAGGAGTATGTTGAACAATGCCACCAAGGGAGTACAGTTCCAAACATGCAGAGTGACAGGAACAGGAGGGGCCAAGCTCACTTTTCTAACCACCACCTCTTGTGATGGCTAACCCATCTAATCACCTTTTTTTAGGCCATGTCACCCAACACTGCTGCAGTGAAGATGAAATTTCTAACACATGAGATTTGGGGGACATATTCCAACCATAGCAATGTCAAAGCCAATTATACTAGATCAGAAAATACATGCCATTTTAATGCCATGTTACATTTTGATGAGATGGTTCAAAGAGAAGCATATAGCATGTTCCTGAGATGGGATTGTTTTGGAGAGAAGTTAAAATAAAAGGCAAAGGAAAAGTAAAGGCCTTTAGTCTCCAAGTTCAAATGCAATGACAGCCTTCCAAGACATTAGAAAAGTGCTCACTTTAACTTCAGTATTGCCCACCTGCCATGGTAGTAGCTATCAAGTCACAGGAGAGGAGCATCCCTAAACATGATGCTACTTCTCAAAACTATTGGCTTTGAATTGTTAAACAATATGCACTAGTAAGGATAATTGCACCCCTTTGAAAACAACTATAATCAATGTTCTGAGACCTTGAGTGAGTCTGACAAACCTTGATCAATAGGTCTAATCATAACTGGGAGTAACTGTGGCAAAAGGAGATAATCACCCAGCCCCACTCCTCCGACACCCAAACTTTACTTAAGAAGCATTGATGGCCAGGTGTGGTGGTGCATGCCTGTAATTCCAATGGCCCTGGAGGCTGAGGTAGGAGCATCTGGAGTTCAAAGCCAGACTCAGCAAAAGCAAGGTGCTAAGCAATTCAGTGAGACCCTTTCTCTAAATAAAATACAAAATAGGGCTGGGGATGAGGCTCGTGGGCTGAGTGCCCCTGGTTTCAATCCCCAATGCCAAGTAATAATAATAATTGTTTTAGTCAGATTTTTCACTTCTGTGAAAAAAAGGATCTGACCAGAACAACTGTAAGGAGGAAAGGTTTATTTGAGGGCTCAAGGTTTCAGAGGTCTTAGTCCCTAGAAGGCTGGCTCCATTCATCAAGGCTCAAGGTGAGGCTGAACATCGTGGTGGGAGAGGGTGGCAGAGGGAAGAAGAACACATCACTGTGAATAGGAAGCAGAGTGAGAGACTCTACTCTCCACATACAATATATACCCCAAAGCCACAGCCTTATTCCCACCCGCTCCAGCCACACCCTACCATTTTAGTTAATCCTATCAGGGATTAACTCACTGTTTATGCTAAGGCTATAAACAAATCATTTCTCCTCCAAACTTTCTTGCATTGTCTCACATGTGAGCTTTTGGGGGACACCTCACATCCAAACCACCACCACCACCACCATCATCATCATCATCATCAAATAAAGTATTGGTGGAAATTTAAGCATTTTTGTTTAAAAAGTCAGTGTTATGAAGTCAATATTTGAATATTTGTACTTCCCTCAAGTCCTATGTTGGAACCCTAACCTTCAATGTGACAGTATTAGGAGGTAGGGTATGGGGGGTAGTAGATCATGAGTGTGGCATCCAACTGCCACAGTCCGGCTGCAGCAAAATAACCGGGGGGTGATGAACAACTTGTGTAGATTGACACAGCAGGAGTGGGAGCCGTTTATTGTAGGACAGGAGGGGTATGTATACATTCCACACAGCTTATCTTAATTAGCATAAACTAGATACAGCAGTCAACCAATAAGAAATCTCCACACTTAATGGCTCGCTGGTGCCACCTCATAAACCACTCCCCCTGGCAAAATGCCAGGTGCCATCCTGACTTGTTTACAGACTCTAACATTTCTCCCTTTTGTTTAATTTAAATAACGACCATAGTGGTTTTTACACAAACACCATAAATAAACTGCTACAAGCAGAAGGGGAGGATACAAAATGCCACAATACCAAGCCAATTGATGGCTCCATGCAAGAAGCCCTTGGAAAAATTATACCAGCAATGACACCGTTAGCAAAGATATCAAGTTACAATTTGTTGTAGATTACAGTTTGTTGTCTCAGTCCAGGTAAAGCAATGTCTCAATAGATTAACTCACAGTCCAGGTAAGTTCTGCAGGCAGCTAGCTTAAATCACAGTCCAGGTAAGTTCTGCAGGCAGCTAGCTTGATCAGCAACATTGGAAATTCTTCCACCTTCGTCTTCACCGGCACTGGGATGAAGGCAGGAACTCCAGATGGCTAAAGAAAATCCTGTAGTATTCCAGCAGGCACTAAGAAAACAACCTTCTGAACAATTTAGTACATTATTTCAAGGTTTTTTACATTTGAAATAAGCCTTAATAGTGCTCATTACTCATTAGCTTCCAGGTGTGGGAGAACCATTGTAGTTACTGGCCTTGGAAATGATCAAACTTCAGGGACATGGCCATCTTCTGCCTGTAGCGTCCCGGCAGCCCCAGATGGCCCTGGGGAGACTCCGGGGAGTGTCCCGGACACAAACTGCCACTGGGCACAGGGAGCAAGAGCCTGCGAGACTGTGCCTCCGGGTCAGGTTTGGATTTGGGCTCTCGCAGTGGCGTCCCGCTCCCTGGGTGGGGAAGAGCCGGATGCCTCTGCTTGGAAACTCCTTGCTGTGCCATGACCGGCTCGCGCACAAGGCAGCCGCCTCCAGGCCGATTCACACACCCTCCGGTAACAAAAGTATTCAGTAATAGCTTTTTGCTGCAACTTTTTTCCTGATAATCCTTCCTCCTCTGAACTTTCTTCTTTCTGACTAGAGTTCCTGGGCTTCCATCAACATATGCCCTAACTATTCTTGGTTCCACTGGGGTGCCTTCTTCCCTTAGTAATTTACTTCTCACCCCTTCCATAATTTCATCATGAAGACAATACAACATTTCAAGACAAAACAAGACACAAACATACTGTATCAATCTTCTCCATTTTCTCAAAATGGCCATTTTTCCTCTCACCCTATCTGCCTAGGGACGAGCAGATTGGCTTCCATCCTATCTATGGACGGGCAGCTTTTTTTCGTCACTTACCCCCAAGTGTCCCAGGGCTCCCCGTAAGGGGCCACCATCTGCCACAGCCCAGCTGGCTGGTCAAAATAGCCCGGGGGGGGGGGTGGTGACGAACAACTTGTGTAGATTGATACAGCTGGAGTGGGAGCCGTTTATTGTCGGACAGGAGGGGTATATATACATTCCACACAGCTTATCTTAATTAACATAAACTAGATACAGCAGTCAACCAATAAGAAATCTCTACACTTAATGGCTCGCTGGCGCCACCTCACAAACCACTCCCCCTGGCAAAATGCCAGGCGCCATCCTGACTTGTTTACAGACTCTAACATCCAACGAATGGGACTAGGGTGCTTATTAGGAGAGAGGGGAGAGCTTCCCTTCTCTGTCTTCCTCACTAGGTGAGGATACATGGAAAACACAACCTCTGCAAACCAGAGGAAGGCCTTCACCAAGAGACTGACAGTGATGGCAGCTTGGTTGTGGACTTCCAGTCTCCATAACATGAGAATGTTTGCTGTTCAAGCCACCTCATCTGTGGCATTCTGTTATAGCAGCCTGAACCATGACAGTCGGGTACCCATCTCTCTCCACAAGACAGAATTTCTGTTTCCCAACCAAGATAGAAATAATCTGTAGTATCAAAATTTTCTGAGGACAGAAAGAATTGGGAAAATCTCACATGCTGATATTAAAAGGAATTAATAGAAATGCTCTTAAGTTTTTTGAAAGAACAATAGTTAATGATCACACAGTTGCTTTCAAACTTTTTTTAAACGTACTTCTCTTTAATCTTTATTAAGCTAAATCTGAGTAAATGAAAGGTTTATCAAGTAAAAATGAGTAAGTTCAAACTGTGAGAAGTTTAATAAATTCATGATTGGGTTGGTTGATATTGAAGGAATTCATGAAAATTTTTGCAGAGATTTAAGTATAAATTTGACTTTAAGTATGGTGATTTTACACATGATGTCTATTAAAACAACAACAAAACCTTAATTAAAAATGGATCTATAGGGGCTGGAGTTGTGGCTCAGTGGTAGAGTGCTTCCCTCCCACATGTGAGGCACTAGGCTTGATTCTCAGCACCACATAAAAATAAATAAATAAAATAAAGGTAGTGTGTCCATCTACAACTAAAAAAATTCAAAAAGTATCTGGCAGCATTCAGGAAAAATAAACAAAAATTATAGAGTAAGTCACCTGCAGACTCAGAAAAATTTAGCCATTTCATGTGACTGCCAAAGAAATTGATGCTACAGCCTAGAGTAGTAGACATCCAGAGTCACACACAAAATGTGACATGGTTTTACCATACACTCTGCAGGGCTGAGATGGTGTCTGCAGGGTCACTTAGTTCCTGAGTCTCATTCCAGAGTCCTGTGGAGTGAAAACATCTTAAAGAATGAGAGAACCTCAGGAAATATCTCCATTTGAAAACACAGCTGAACCTAAAGATAGTCACCCTGGAAAAATGAAGATTTGGAAAAATGGAAGGGTGGGTCAGTTGTCACAGATATTTGAAGAACTGTTTAGAAGCAACTTAGCATCTCAATGTGTTAGAGCTATAAACACGGGACAGAATTTTCAGGGGAGGGCTACAGATTTCCTTTCAATATGCCACTTTCTAATCAATAGCTTTTCTGAAGCTTTCAAGGTGGACCTCCTGTGCCATCCAAAGTGCTCCATGAACTGATTATGCAGGAGACTCCAGACCTGCTTGGTTCCTATCCAGCCTCCAGCTGTGGAATCTGAGAACAAACACAAGCAGAGAGGTTGCTTTCTGGTAGGCGAGATCATACCCAGTGATGCTTAGAAGGTCACTGTGTCTTCGTGGGAAGAGCCTGTTCACAAGGGACAACCATGACCACGACATCAATGAAGATGATTGTCAATGACGCCAATCGTGGTTTTTTCACATTTGGGAAATTAGGGACAGTACATTCATTCTCTTGAGCTCTCTCTCTTCTTCTTATGAGTAATTCAAAATAATATAATACATTTTGTTATTTCACAGTACACATCATTATTTGAAAGACAGAACAAAAGGCTGTCGTTTTTCAGGAAGAGAGTACCCTGGAGCTAAAGTTTGAATTTTTGGCTTGCATACCCTGCAGAGCTTGCTTGAGAGCTGCCTGGGGCTCACTGAGGCAAGTTTTGAACTGCTCAGTAGGTCAACTGGGAGGAGGATTTTGTAACAAAGTTTTACCTCTTTTCATATACTGTGTGGCCTTTATGTTTCCATTCTCCAACCCTTTTGGTTGGTTTAGTAAATAAAGAGTCCATGCCGATTCCCCTGGGTTTGGAGTCAGGTAAGAACAACTGGAATTTGAGATATATTTATATATCTCTGTGACATCCTCTGCAATAGTAAAATAGTAGTCTTTACCAAACTGGTTGTTTAATGATTAAGATAACCATGTGTATAAAGGGGTTAGCAAAATAGAGCAAATAATGAGTGGTGAAAAAGCATTAGATGATAATGACGATGATAATGATAATGATGATATTGATAATCTCAATCAAGTGTGATTCCACAGTCAGAGATAGCTAAACTACTGCTTTGCTTTACCCAGCAAGACTTTTTGGACTGTTGGTTTACCAGTTGTCTGCATTAAATTATGTTTTACTAAACAATATCAGAGGATATGTAAGCTTCATTGTTAAACGATCAAATGGATATTTGTTATGAATGCTATTCGTAAATTTATAGAAATATCTTCATTTTAATTGGTATCTGTTACTTTATTATTATTATTATTATTATTAGTAGTAGTAGTAGTAGTAGTAGTAGTAAATAGTAGTAGTAGAAGAAGTCTTAGTAGTAGTATTCATCATATTTTGAGGTATGGAGAAGTGAAAATGAAGAGCACATTATGGAATTGGGTCAGGATAAATAGATGTAGTTTTGGAATCTGGAGCAGGAGATTCTGTACAGCATATGATGAGAAGGTGACTGGGTCTTCCATCACCAACTGTCACCTGTTGGATCCTTCTGTGTCAGTGGAGGTCAGTGTAAAAATGAGGGGCAGTATTTCCTGGTTCCCATGGTGTGGGCAGTCATTGCACAATGGTGGACTCTTTGGCTGCAGTCCCAGGAGGACGGTGTCCACCAATGAAGGCCAAGGAGAAACTTAAGTGTGGACAGATCCTTCCTGCTCTGTGCATAGATAAACAGAGGCAACTGAGCACTGGGCTGGGTAAAGAGCTTTTCTTCAGATGCATCCGAAAAGGATGGTTGACTTGCTTTTCTTCTGCCTATGTTGTCAGAGAAGAAGCCAAAGTACTCACAATGACTAATGTGGCCTGGTCCCTCTGACCTTGTCTCCCAGTCATCTGGGTATCTTTTTTGAATATTAGGGTCACATGTCTACCTCATAAACTTTGCAACAGTTGCCTCCTTTGTCTTTCTCAAATACTATATAATTTTCCTACTTAAAATTTTTATATTTATGAATGCATTTATTAAATTTATTTCCCCCCAGGCAATATTATCTCCACTAATCCTAGAAAAGAAAAGAGTAAAGTCAGTCAATCAATCAATCAATAGATCCATGCACAATAGAATAAACTTTAGAATTTAAAAGTAAATGTAACAAGCAAGGCTAGGGACTTCATGAATGGAACCTCAGCTTTAATAAATATTATAAAACAGGAAATACACTTAATGCTTTTGGAAGGAAAGACTCAATAAAAATATAAGTACATACTTAACATATTAATATACAAAACCATTTTCTAAAATGAACTAAAATTATCTTCACATATAAAGGCCAATTATTGGTCAAAGAAAACACAGAGAGTATAATTTTAAATGAAATTCACAATAATAGAGCCACCTGTTTGACAGTGACTCAATACAAAACGATGATTTTGCAAACCATATCTATTAGGCTTCAAAATCTAATTTATCAGCAATATAGTCACAAATACATGATAGTTACCCAACATTTTTAAAGTCTACTTTCTATTTTTTCTTGTTTAGTCTTCATAGTATATAATTACTTACACTGTGATGAGTTTTAAATCTTAGAGATATAGTATTAATTGAAACAGGTTTGTACATAAGCATCCAAAAATAAATAATAGAACATTTAAAAATAAGTCTAGTTACTTCACTTGTACAATTTGTTTGCTCTCAGTTTTTATGTATTTTTCCTGGTTAAGTGTATACTACCTTGTGAGTTCAGCACTTCCCAAGTTAATGTCACAAAGAAAAGAGACCATTCACTCCCCACTCATTTAATTTAGTAAGATGTTTTTCTTCGGCTTCTCTTGTCCACGGATTTTGTTAGGTTCGTAATTGAAAATATTCAGTAGTTTTCCTGATTAAAAATAATCTATGAATGGGCTGGGGTTGTGGCTCAGTGCTAGAGTGCTTGCCTAGTATTTGTGAGGCACTGGGGTTTGATTCTCAGCACTGCATATAAATAAATGGATTAAAATAAAGGTTCATCAACATCTTAAAAAAATTTAAAAATGATCAATGAATCTTTGTGTTATGAATAATTCAAAAAATACAGAAAAGCAAGTGCTCCTATCAGGTGAAACACACACACTCAAACAGACACCTGAATGCAGAACAAAAGAGAAAGTTCCTTCTCAATGTCAAAAGTACATGTATTAATTACAAAACACTCAAGTCCAGGCTGGAACCTGTGAAAGTGGCTGTGGGGTGTGGTCTGGCTGATCCCCTCTCAGCTAGGTGACCTGTGCCAACAAGCTGCGCCAGGTGTGTCTGTGCTACTTCCTGGAGAGAGAACACGCACCAGATTCCAGCTGTGTCCTCCTCTCTCCTGTCTCTTCTGCCCTGGCAGTCCTCCTGTCTCTTCCATTTCTGTTGCTTTGTAATGTCCAACTCTAGTGTGTTCAACTTCTTTCTGTCTCAATTCTCCATGGAAATGACTCTGTCGTAGTTCACCAAGGACCTCTTTATTCCTAAATCAGTGGGAACAATTCAGTCTTTCTTTTTCTTAACTCTGGCTCTTTGCTCCATGATATCACCTCCTCCTGGTTCTCAGACTTCTGCAGTTCTTTGTCTCTTTCATGGTCTATTTTTCCACACCATCCTTATATATTCATTTTACCTGGTTACATTACTTGGCACACATTTGTTGGAAAAATCCCTTTTTAAATGTCTTGGATAATTACTTACAAGTTTAATATTCTCAAACCTCTAGTTTCCTGAAGATCCCTGTCTTTGCCTATCAGCTCACAGTGCCAGCAATTTTTTTCTGGGTGTGACACAGCACCCCACATTCCCCAGGTCCAAAACAAAGTTCATCTTACCTTGGACCTGTTCCTGTATGTTTCCTATCTTGACTGGCAGTGCCGCAATCCACTTAGCTAGAGACCAGAAGTCTCCTTCAAAACTTTTCCATACTTCATTAACCTAGTTCTAATCCATTGTTACGTGTGAATATATCTTAACTCCCCAAATATTTGTCAAATAATTTTCTTTTCTCCCCTTCATGCCACCAAAGTATTTAAACTACTTCATCCTATATGCTGTCATAATAATGTAACTAAATACAACTGAAACCACAGAATTTTCCTGTTTAAGTTCACCATGTCTCCCTGACATGTGCAGGATGAAGCCAGCCTCTAGGATGGCACATGAGACCCCTCTGCCTCTCCATTGTCATCTCACCCATCATTCCCTGCTGGTCCTCATCAGAACCCACTACCAGCCAATTCCCCCACACCATGTTATTTGTCATAGCTCTCCCTTGGCTCTGTCATCTCCCCCTACAATCCTGTTCCCCCTCCTGCCTCCATTCTGCCCTTCCCCTAGGTGACTCCTGCCTAGGCCTGGGCTCAGTCCTGACCCCAGAGCCTTTTGAACCCCTCCTCCTGCCAGCCTTCCTTGACCCAGGGGTTAAACACTCCTGCTGTGCCTTCATCATATCACATATGCACTACCATGAGCTTTGTAGCTTTATGTGTCTATTTTTCGCTTTTTTTTTTTTTTTTAACAGACTGAACTGTATGGAGGCAAATCCTGTGTCTATGTTGACACCTGTATAACCACAGTTGTTACCACAGAGGCCAAGACACCTTTTCATTTAAGATGTACTGCAAATGGACATCGTATCTTTTAACTAGAATTCTTGAACAGTTGTGTACTGCCAAACGGAAAGTTGTGCAGGCACTAGGCCCAAGGACATAATATGTGTTCCATTTTTAAAAATTTTTTCATTGCCTTAATTATATTAAAATTCAAGATCACTTAACAACACATCCTGTAAACTAACTAACAATACGCTGAGCACATATTGGATAAATTAAGTGTTTCAATGCCAATTATTCTCGTAATTTGTTTCTCCATTATTATGGTACATGTCCAAAGAAGGGATTAAAACTATTGTTTTATTTAAACTATGTCTACATATTCCCTTTCTTTTTCCATGAATATGTTTTCAACAAAGTAAGAATGTTCTTGGACGTGGTAGCAAATATGATAAATGTTATTACATCTACTGCAAAGTTAGCCATGAGCTGGACGTGGCCTAATGATATCAATTACGTGCTTATTTTAAATTTAACATTTGTATGTGCTCTACTGAGTCTGATCCAAATTTTGAATGTTTCCTAACTTGAATAGATCAAGATGTGACTGAGCATCTTACTGGTAAAAAATAAAGGACATATATTGTCAACTACAATGCATATTTGCTCAAAAATAAGAAATAGAACAAGAACATTTTTAGTTATAGATTTAAAGAAAGTGTTTTATATGAATTATATCATTACAACCAATAAAACATAGTATTTAAAAATATGCCTTTGATGGGGCTGGGGATGTGGCTCAAGCGGTAGCGCGCTGGCCTGGCATGCGTGCGGCCCGGGTTCGATCCTCAGCACCACATACCAAAAAAGATGTTGTGTCCGCCGAGAACTAAAAAATAAATATTAAAAAAAATAATAATAAAAATAAAATGTGCCTTTGATATTCCTGGTAGTTCTGAACAACTCAGAATGGAAAATAAACTAATTTTCACATATTAGAGTGCTAAAACCATGTTTGTCAGATTAAGAAAATTAGCAATTCCTCTGCCACTTGCCCACATCCTTTTATCTAAATCTCAAAATTTTGAGGGGGCGGTGTACTGGGGATTGAACTCAGGAGCACTCAACCACTGAGCCACATCCCCAGTCCCATTTTGTATATTATTTAGAGACAGGGTCTCACTGAGTTGCTTGGTGCCTCACTTGGGCTGAGACTAGCTTTGAACTCCAGATCCTCATGCTTCAGCCTCCCAAGCTGCTGGGATTACAGGTGTGTGCCACCGTGCCTGGCTTGAATCTCATGATTTTTAACTATGCTAAAAGTCATGGCTGGCAGATGACATTACACTTTCAGTTTTACATATGCATCAGCATTTAGAGTTAATATCTAAGAATCCTAGAATTGCTAGGGACAGAGTTTTCCTGCTATATTCTCTTTTCTAGTTTTTTTGTCTCTCCCAACCATATACTTTGAAAAATCTGCAGCTTTAGAGATATGCATTCACTTCCTATGAACTTACCCTTTCAGAACGTACAGTTTCAGGTTTGGGTGTACTCCAGTTGTGCAACCATTATCACTGAGCTACAGGAATGGGCCCAGAACACACAATGGCCTGGCTGTCTTCCCAGACCTTCCCTGCTCTCTGGTGTTCCTGGCCTGCTATCACTTACATTCCATTTCCATGTGTTTCCTAACTTCGGTTCTTTCTTTTTTTTTTTTTTTTCATTTTTGTTTTTCCATTTTTCATTTGATGCTTGGGCTTCTGCCCTAGGAACCTGGCATTTGTCTTATCTCTGATTTGATACTTTTCAGGCACTTTGCCTTAGAACATCTCACTAGTACTCTCCTTTTGTTCACCATCACAGCTTCTCCTGTCTTATTTATCAATCAAGAATCTACCCATAGATCAGGGCCAGGGCCATGCTAGCCACTCAATCCAGATGAGTGTTTGAAATGTTTCTTTCCAATTTTTATGTTTCCTGAGACTCAGTCCTTGATGAAGCTAAAAAAAAAAAAAAAAGAAAAAAAGAAAAAAGAAAAAAAAAGCAACAAGAATGAGCTTAGAGTCTTCCTCAAATGTAAAGGAAAAAAAAAAATAGAAAACTTCTTTAGAGTGGCACATGCTTGTAATCCCAGTGGCTTGGGAAGCTGAGGTAGAAGGTCATGAGTTCAAAGCCAACCTCAGTTGAGACCCTGTCTCTAAATAAAATGCAAAATAGGGTTGGGGATGTGGCTCAGTGGTTGAGTGCCCCTGAGTTCGATCCTGACTACAAAAAAATAAATAAATACATATTTAGGAGAATTGAGAGCTCAAATTCAGGAATTGGGAATTTCTACAAATTTCTGAAAATCCAGGCAAATAAAGATAGATACATCCTAGCGAGCCTGTGGCTTCTGACTCTAGATTACTCCTCAAATATTCACATAATTTTCAGCGCAAGACAAACCAAGTCAGAGAGTTCACACTGGAAATGGAGTGTGTGTGTGTGAAGAAACATTTGCAGTTGTCACTTTGACCTTGTGGCTGCCTTTGTCCTTACACTCTGCCCTGACCAGTGCCTTGGACTGAAACCCCTGCCATGTCCCCCTGAGGATGTCCAACCTGACCCTTGATGGGGAGATCTTCTTCTCTTGCCTTAGGATAAGCTGGGTAAGTAGCCAAAGAACAGCTATGGTCGGGTACCTTTCCCAACCCTGGAGAAATGTTCCTGAGCCAGCATGTGAGTTTCAGGACAGCTAGAAAGCAAGAACATAGATTTTTGTTCCAGAACTCCTAGAACTGAACTCCAGCTTTGCAACTCATTGACAGGTGACTTTGACGAAGTCACCAAACTTGCTTTGTTCTCAGTTTTCCCCTTTGTGAAAGAGACTACAATAGCATAGCACCTGTCCTAGAGGTTTGTTATAGCATAAAATGTGTCAATAAATGTAAAGTGATTGTGAGACAATCTAGCAGAGACTGAGAAATATTTTATCAACTTTTTTTTCCAGATGCATATATCACTGGTGAATAATTTTTTTCAGAATAGGAAGTTCAACTGGCACACCAATGCTAATCACTAGGTTTATGACTTTGGACATTTAACTTGTTCCATCTGACTTTGTGTTTCTTGCTGGTAAAATGAGATAAATAATTACTTGGGAACATTGTGCTAAGTGAAATAAGCTAGTCACAGAAGGACAGATACTATATCATTCCACTTGAGGTATCTAAAATAGACTCTTAGAAGCAAGGAGGGAAAGCTTGCAAGGGATGGTGGAGGGGGAAATAGGGAAGTTGCTACTGAACAGATCAAAAGTTTCAGTTTTGTAAAATAATCTTCAGATCTGCTCTACACAATTGTGTCCATAGTTACCAAAACTCTATTATACTTTTAAAAATCTGTTAAAATGGTAGATCTCATACTAAGTGTTCTTACCATGTTTTTTAAAAAAGCTTCAATTCTTGTCTCTGTTTATCCCACAGTGACCTAATAAGGTTTGTTTCGCAAAGGCTCAGGGGCTCACAGCAGCAAGCATCTCCTAAAGCATGCAGAAACTCATTCACAGAGGATCAGCAGGAACCTGTTTTTGCAGCATCTTACACAGATGTGGTGTTAGTCAGCTTTGTGTCCTCATGACAAAATACCTGACAAGAACAACTTAGAGGAATGAACGTTTATCTGGGGCTCACAGTTTCAGAGGTTCAATCCACTTTCAGTTGACTTCATTGACTTCATCCCTTTGGGTCCGAGGTGGGGCAGAACATCATGGAGAAAGGGCATGGCAGAGGAAAGCTGCTCAGCTCATGGGAGCTGGGAAGCATAGAGAGAGGGGAAGTGTCTGCCGGGAAGATGCACCCTTCCAGAGCGCACCCCAGTGACCCACCTCCTCTAGCCTTGCTCTACCTGTCTATAGTTACCACCAGTCAGTCCATTCAAACAGGATGGACTGATGAGGTCACAGCTCTCACAATCCAATCATTTCACCTCTGACTACCCCTGCATTAACTCAGGAACCTTTGGGTGACAGCTCATATCCAAAACCATAACAGATGTGCTTGTGGAAATACTCTAGCCCTGGTGCATTCCCTTTTTAATGGAGTAAGAATAGCGGTGATCTTGCTCAGGAGAACAGATACTTAAAATGTTAGTGCCAGTTTCTTAAGGATGTGCTGGGAAAAGCCGGCTTACTAGCACCTGGAGAAGGTGCAGGAAGTTGTCAGATCTTAAGGAGAAGTTGTCAGATCTTAAGGAGAGGGTTCCACAGCTGAGAAATAGCTCTCCTGCTCTTATAATTTATATTTTGTCCTTCAAAGTTATCAAGAACTATATAACTTAAAAGCATCTACCTATGAAGACAAAAATAATGGTGAAAGATTACAATGAAGAATAAAATACATAGAATGTATAATGCACATGATATTATCTCTTTTATCATAAATATACAATTTTAATTTAAATATTAAAAATACCTGTTCTTTTCTTTTTGGTATCCAAGATTGAAATCAAAGGCACTTAACCACTGAGTGACATGCCCAGCCCTTCTTAATATATTATTAAGAGACAGGGTGTCGCTAAGTTGTTTAAAGGTCGTGCTAAATTGCTGAAGCTGGCTTTGAACTCACAATCCTTCTGCCTCAGTCTCCTGAGCCAATGGGATTATAGGCATGTGCCATCATCCTTGGCAAAAAAAAACCTTCTCTTTAAACAATATTTTTATGGTGAATCTAACTTGTAACTGACAGCTCAGCACTGGGAATGAGATAGGAAATTAATAGCTAAAGTAGCAAAGAAAAAAAAAGAAACCCAAAAGAGTGTTTTAGCTAATACAACTATTCCAAAACAAATAGTAAGGTCTTGATGGCACTAATTTCACACATTATTATTTTATAATTCATTCTGTTATTCATAAATACACAAGAATAAATTTTATATGTACAATCTACATGTGCTGTTTGAACTTGAATGGAATATTTGTTTCTATGCTATATTTCTATGATGAACTCACAATAACTTTCCCCAAATCCTTAGTTGATGAGATGAAGCTGGGATTCAGACCTGCATTTACTCTATCTTGGTGCCTACAACATTTTAAACTGGATGGAACAGGGAAGGGTTAGCTTTCTTCCACATGTAAAATGATATCGCCCTCTGTCCAGTGCTGGTTTCATGGGCCTAGGTGTTGTGCAATTGCCCAAGGGCTCCACATGTGGTTTAAATTGTTATTGTCTCAGTCTTGAAGATTTTTCTTTTTTTTTAAACAAGAGACTCCACATTTCTAGTTTTCTTTGGGTCCAACAAATTATGAAACCATTCCTGTTTCTGGAAAATATCTAGACAGCTCTTTAAATAGTTTCTATATTTGTAATCAGTATGAATAAAAAAAAAAAAACCTAGGCTAATCAACTAACAAAAACATCCCAGGATAATCCTGGGACTGTTCCATTTCTTCTCATCATTAATAAAACTGCTTCCCCTCTCCCACATCAATTTCTTCTTCCCAGCAGGGCTGGTACTCCTTGTGCTCACTTGGTGCCAAAGTGCTCTTCAGCCACGAGACTGCCTTCCAGAGTTTTCCAATAAGACGCTCCGAGGAGTGCTGTAGCTGTCTAGAATGTTCTTCATTTTGGCTTGAGCAAACCTTTTGGGCAGCTGCAGGATGTGGGACAGATGTGACTTCCTCTGGTTTCCTGAAGAAACACTTCCACCTTTGGAGTGCATCCCCAAAATGAGAAGGGATGGGAAGGAGAGAAGGAAGAAGTGAGAAGACATAAAGGGAAAAGAGAGATGATAGCACTGTCCAAGTTGCCTGCTTCTCAGACAGAAGGCACCACATTTCCCTGTGTTCCTATAGACTCCTCTTTAATGGCTCTTACCACCTGGTAGAGGTTTAAATTTTTGCTCCTTAGCTCTGTAAGTAATGGAATATTGTCTAGTTCATTTGTTTGCCCCCAGACCACCAAAATTTTGATGAAATGTTTGGTAAAATTAAATGCAACAATATGAAAAAGAAAATTTCCCACAGTGGCTTTGGCACCTATACATTCCCATTAAAATTATGTGTTTTTCAGGTGAGCTGTGTGTAAACTTCCTAAAACTAAAACTTAATGAAACCCTAAAATGGATGTGTAAGTGCTTCATTACCTAAAAGCAATGTTTCCAATTAGTTTCTTTTTCTGGGTTTTATTTTCCCCCATGCAATTTAGCTAATGTTTTCGCTAAAGAGAAAGTGAGCTGCTGATTAAATTAATGTCTTCCTATAAGATAAAGTGAATCACTATTAGCATAAATCCTTCCTCAATAGCATCTGACAAACCACTGCTAATTATCCAGCCAGCCACAAATGTACTTTTCAGGCTGCAGGCTCATGAGTTTCTTTTTGCCTTTTGATTCTTTCTTTCTTTCTTTCTTTTTTTCACTTATTTTACTTTTCCTATAACATAAAACGCACCCATCAAATAGGTGTCTTCTGAAAGATACAAGTTAATGAGGCCACCATCCCCATAGACAATGAACATTTTTTTCTCAATTAGAATATATGATTGTCGGGGTTATGGCTCAGCGGTAGAGCTGCTCGCCTTGAATGTGTGAGGCCCTGGGTTAGATCCTCAGCACCACATAAAAATAAATAAATAAAATAAAGATGTTATGTCCATCTATAACTAAATTTTTTTTTAAAAAAAGAGAATATATGATTGTCAAGAGAAATAAGATCAGTGTTCAAAGTCATCAATGAAAACGTCATGAATGCTAAAAAAATTTTAATAATTAAACAGGAATTCCAATCTTATACCAATTTGTTGAGCAAATAAAGTATGATTTTCCAACTGTTTTATGAGGTCAGAACAGGGGTGTGCTAGGGCAGACTTGCAGACACCCTCAAAAGTGAATTCTGAACATCCCTTCTCAGTTCTGCATTTCCTATGTGATAAGCACTATGATGTAACAAACAGAATGAGTTATAATGCAGACAATAATCAGTGAATTAAATTACAAATGTGGAAAAATGGAGAAAAAGAAACAAGGAGAAATTTGGAAGTCACGAGAAAAATTAAATCTTGTATGCATCTGTCTTTAATTAATTTACCTTGAAGACTGTCCAACTCAATTCATCAAATGGATGTATAAATGATAAGTAACAATGCAAGCATATTGTTTTTCCCAATGTTTAATTATAAAAATTGCCAAACACAGAAAAGTTGAAATACATTACAGCGAATACCCACGTACCCTTCACCAAGACCAAGCATCAATAGTTTTTTAAAGCTCCCAGGTGATTCCGGCCTGTGGAAGTTCTGAGAACCACTGTGTTATTCCAGGACTTTTTTTATACTTCTCACACTTTACATGACCTAGGTATGGTGTCACAGGTTTGTAACCCCAGTGACTTGGGAGGCTAAGACAAGAGGACCACAAGTTCAAGGCCAGCCAGGGCCCAGTCTCACCAAAAAAAAAAAAAAAAAAAAAAAAAAAAAGTTGGCCATGAAGCTCAGTGGTAGAACACCCTGCGTTCAATTCTTTAAAATTACCTTGAGATTGTTAACACCCAGATTATTGACCCCATTCCTGGAGTTTCTGATTCAGTATGTCTAGGGTTAGGCTCTTGAATTTGCTTTTCTTTCTTTCTTTTCTTAAGAAACTCTCAGATTCTATTAATGTTGCCAACTCAAACCCACACTCTGGACAACATTCTGCTCTGGAAGATGGGATATAGGGGACAGAAGAGAAAGGAAAGAAAGGCATCATTGGCTTGCTTTGGTATGCTTTGGTGGCTGGAAGAAGTCCATGCACCAGGGGTTTGGTTGTCTTTTAGACGAGAGGACAGGAAAGTAAGTTTTGTTTTGTGTTAGGAGTAAAGAAAGTTAGGGCAAAAGTAAATGTCAGTACCTTTGGAGGCAGATTAGCAGGAAGATCAGGGAGAGCTGCCCTGAGGGCTTCGAGCATTTTAGTCTAGTTCTGATGGCCATAAAAAGGGTACATGGATCTGCTCATGCATAATCATGAAGTTACAATCTATGAAAATTACTCATGTAGTGGCCAAATTAAGCTCTAGATCTCTGTCTCCACAGGTTACGTCACATATGTAAACTGAACATAAAGTATAAAGTGCAACCATATTGATTCTAGCCTTTCTTTTTTCCCTCTCACACAAAACCTGAGAAAACTGTTTTGCATTATCAATGTTCCCAACATCTGTGCAATTGGAAAGTCAACTCTTTCACTTAGAGGTATAAATTTTCATTGCAGTCATTTGAGAAAGATGGGTTACAAACATGTAGAACCCAAGCCAAACCCTTCTAATCTAAATGGAAGTAAAAAGTACTCCTTTAGTCATGCAGTGTTTTGAAAATTGACAATTTTCTGAAATTATTCTTTAGCTTTTACATGTGGAATCGAGGCTATCCGGCCCAATTCCATTCCTCAGTGCACTGATAATGGTGGTTGTGGAACAGTTCTGAGAACACAGGACTTAAGGGAAGTGTTTTTTTGTATTGCTACATAGAGCTCAATTGTATGAACATACTGCGGTTTCTTTATCCATTGTCTTGTTGATAGAAAAACAAGCTATTCCCAGCCTTTAGCTATTAGGAATAAAGCTGTTATGAACATTCTTGGACAAGTGTTTTAGTGAACATGTGCATTCATTTCTCTTGCATAAACATTTAGGAGTTGAATTGCTGGGTCAAAAAATAAACATAGGCTTAGTTTTATAAGAAATTGCCAGAACTTTTTCCAGTGTGGTTGTACCATATTACACTCCCTTCAACAATGTGTGAGTCACGGCTGCTTTATATTCTCTCTAAAATTCAACAAGTTCTTTTTTCATTTTAGCCATTCTGGTGATTACATATGGTTACGTTCTTATGACTTTCAAAGGTATTTTCCCAATGGCAAATGACGTTGAACGATTTTTCATGTGTTTATTGGTTATTCATATCTCATGCTTTATTAAATGTCCATTGAAATATTTTGTTCATTTTTAAGTTGTCTTCAAATTATTTTTGTTAAAGAGGTTTTACACACAGAGAGATAACAGTCTTTTGTCAGATATATTTGCAAATATTTCTTTCCAGTATTTTGTATCATCTATTCTTTTTCTTGTCTTTGATAACAAAAATTTTTAATTTTCATGAAACAATATTTTAATTGTTTTTGTCTTTTGCAGTCATTGCTTCCTTTGTTCTAAGAAACTTTTGCTTATCTTCAAGTTACAAAGATACTTTACTCTTTTAATTTTTCTAAAACCTTCACCAACTTATCTATTACATTTATTCTATAAACAGCTTAAGCTTGTTCTTGTATTTCACTCTAGATGGTGTTAGAAGCTAATTAGTCTCACGTGGCTCTCAATGTGTTGCAGAGCAGTGCTTGAAAAGTCTTCCTGTACCTGTTGGATCCCTTCAGCATCCTTGTCAAACCTTGTCAGGTTCAGATTGAGAAAGTGTCTTATTGTTCCTCTCTCACTGAGAATTGGCTCAGATGAATTTTGCCAGATGTTTTCCTGAAATCTATTGAAACACTCATCTTGATTTTATGTTTTGTAATTCTACTATGGTAAATTATATTGTTTGGGAATGTCCGTACAGCCTTACTTCCTTAGGAAGAACCACTGGATTAAGATGTATTGCTCTTTAATATACATTATGGAGGAATTGACTTCCTAATATTTTGTTGAAGGTTTTTTAATGTCTTTATTTATGAAGGATATTGGTTTGTAACTTTCTAGTTTTACAATATTTTTGTCGGGTTTCCATATTTAGTTTATGTTGTCTTGACCAATTAGTGTTTTTTTTCTCCTATGATTTTTTTTAAAGTTCTTTTTTTTAAGCTGTCGATGGACCTATATTTGATTTATTTATGTATGGTGCTGAGAATCAAACCCAGTGCCTCACACATGCTAGTCAAGCACTCTACCCCTAAGGCACAATCCCAGCCCTCTCCTATGTTATGTTTTGTCAGAATTTTCATAATATTGGTGTTGCTTATTTCTTTTGTGTGTGTGTGTGTGTGTGTGTGTGTGTGTGTGTGTGTGGTGTGTGTAGATGGACACCACACCTTTATGTGGTGCCAAGGATCAAATCCAGTGCCTCAAACATGCAAGACGACTGTTCTGCCACTGAGCCACAACCCTAACCCCTGGTATTACTTATTTCTTAATTGTTAGAATTCATAAGTGAACCATCTTGGTAGGAAGAATTCCTTGCAGGTAAGACTTTGATAGCAACTTTAATTCCAGAGGTAAATACAGGAACATTTAGGTTGTCTGTTTTATCTTGCCTTAGTTTTCGTAAATCATGTGTGTATTTTCAGAAATTTGTCTGTTGTATCTCATTTGTTGCATTCCTAATAAACACATTTATTTTTTTCTCCCTTTTCCTTTTTGGTAAGTCTAATGAGGTTTGTGAATTTTGTTAATATTTTTTGTTGATGTTTATACTTAATTGAATCTTGTTCTTGCGTTTATTAATTCTGTTCTTGAACGTACTTTGATCTTTTCTTTTTTTTAGTTCTTTAGATGAAACCTTAAAGAATTCTTTTTAGAAATATTTTCCTAATATAGATTAAAATAGAAGTTTTCCTATAAGCACCACTTTAAACACTTCACTTTAGATATAAACTTTGATGTTGTATGTTTTATTTCTTATTTAGTATTGTTTCCTCTTTTGATATCTTATTTCACCCATAGATTATTTAGAAATATATTACAGCCGGAAATGGTGGCATACCCCACTGACTGGGAAGGCTGAGGCAGGAGGATAGCAAGTTCAAGGCGAGCCTCAACAACTTAACCATCAACAACTTAGCTAGACCCTGTCTCTAAATTTAAAAAAATTTAAAAAGTGCTGGTGATGTAGTTCAGTGATTAAGTGTTCCTGGTCTCAATCCCTGGTACCAAAGAAAGAAAAGAAATGTATTACATATTTTCACAAATTTTGAAGATCTGTTTTTAGGTATACTTTTTATATCTCAATATTTGCACAAAATAAAATAGAATGTTTTATTATCATAAATGCCCTCATCTATCTTTGCTAACACCTGTTTTGTGAAAATGAGTCTGTCTGAAGTGACACTCGAGTCTTCTTTTTTTTTAAGAGAGAGAGAGAGAGAGAGAGAGAGAGAGAGAGAGAATTTTAATATTTATTTTTTAGTTTTCAGTGGACACAACATCTTTGTTTGTATGCGGTGCTGAGGATCGAACCCGGGCCACACGCATGCCAGGCGAGCGCGCTACCGCTTGAGCCACATCCCCTGCCCCTTGAGTCTTCTTATGTCTACATCACACATATTTCACCCAACTTTTGTGTCTTTATTTTAAAGTATCACAACTGTATGTGGCATCAAATTGGGTCTTTTTTAATCCATACTGAAAATTTCTTTTAATGAATCTGTTGAACGTGGCCTTCTCTGACCATCATGGTGTCCATGTTGGTCCCTTTGTTAAATAGCTGATGCAAAATACTGGCTTCTCCCTTTAGGTGTCACTCAGGGTGTCTAGTCTCTGACGGTCCTTGGCAGTCCTCCCTTACTCAATCATGTCACTCAAAAGCCAGTTACAAAAGAAAATGACTCAATATCCATTAAGATTTCATTCATAGTATTTCAAGGGTTTTCTTCCATTTTGGGAATTCACAATAGGAGGGTGGGCAGCTAAGGAAAAATAGCATTACTCTGGATTAGATAGAGGTGACTGAAGGGAGGGGAGAGGGTATAGGTGTAGGAAGGATATTATAATGAATCAGACATTATTACCCTATATACATATATGACTACATGACTGGTGTGATTTTACATCATGTACAACCAGAAGAATGAAGAATTGTGCTCCATTTATGTATGATGTGTCAAAGTACATTCTAGTTATACATGTTCTAATTATAATAATTAGAACAAATTAAAAAATTCTATCAGATCATGGTACTTTAATTAAATTGCTCAAGATATAGTCATCAACTCTTTCACAGATTTTTTTTTTTAAATAATGGTTCATCTAATGATCTATATATTTAAAAGAACTTGCATATTAGGAAATATATCTTTCAGGATTGTCCTTTTGGTAAAATAATACGTACTCAAAATCCTGCTTTGTTTCTTCAGAGAAAACCTATCACTGGGTAATCTAGAGATCACAGCGTGGCTCTGTGTTAGCTTCCTTGACACTGAGAATCTCTGGGAAAACCAGGTTCATCTGCAATATTGACTTACCACTTTTGGGTTCCATTCCCTAAATCAGTTCATGTTCCAGGAAGGTGCTTATGTCACCATATACCAGAAGGAATGAAGAAAGGGTCAGGAAAGTGGGTATGCTAATCATTTTCTAATATACTTATACTATCCACTTCTAATGATCCAGAACTTCATCATAACACTGCATCTAGCTACATGGTGGGGCAGGGGTTCAGGGTTGGAAATAGTCTCTTTGTTCCTGGTTTCATATAAAGTCAGCAAAGTCTAAGAGACCTAAGGGGCAGATATGACCACCACTACAATTACTTTCCACTCATGATTCCATGATTCTAGTGGCATTAGAGAACACCCTGACCTCTCTCTGTTCTTTCATTTTCTTGCCTTAGGGATCAGAGATGAATAATTGGCCTGGAGAGTTTGAAAGGAGAGACTGGGTATGAGTAGTTCAATGCTGTTTGTTTGAAGAGGCAGCTGCTCTGCAGGGAACGCACATCATAGCTCCTCTATGAAGTGTTTCTAGTGGCCGGTCTCCACAAGAGAGGACTGTGGTTTCCCAGCTCTGCCTTCGGCGGTAAGAGTGTTTCCGATTACGCACCCTCTGCAAGCCCATTTCTGCCAGAGAATGTAGCTATGTCTTAAAAATGGCGTTATTAGCATGAAGATGCTGTCTGCTTCACTATTGGGTCTATCTCCCACGTGATTTTATTCCCAGGCAAAGGCCAGAGATAATATAAGGGGATCTCTCCACAGGCCAGCAAGATGGACACATTTGACCTTTGAAAGCAAGAAAGTTTCAGGGGAGAAAATGGCCCTGTCTCTCCCTAACATTCAGTCAGGCGGGTCCTGTGGCTGTATCTCAAGCAAAAGGCACAAACTACATGTAGATAGAAATACATGAGGATGTACAGAAGATAGAGACCTAAACCAATGCAGAGTACACAAAAACAGAAATGTAATAGGAAGCAATGATCAACTCAAGGCGGGACTGTGTGTGAAGTATCCCACATCCCAGTCGAGTCTTCTGTCAGGCCAATGGACAGGCTAGGTCTCATCTCAGCAGAGTACTGGATGCCTCTTGGACATACTCCCCTCATTCAATTCTCCATTCATCTGATATTTTTTTATATGGCTAACAATTAAATTTCCTTAATGCAAGTGAATCTTTCAAATAACATCTTTGTTATATAAATATATAAAGATATTTTAATAAAAGAAAATGAACTTGGAAACCAACAATACTTGTGAAAAGACAGATATCAGTGTATGAATGGATGAATGGATGAATAAATAAAGTCCCATCATTCAGATATTTAAACATTTTTTCATTTTATGACAGTTATTTAGTTCTTCCTTCTCATTTAGAAGATTGCTGTGAAATTGGTTTGAATTACTGAGATGCACTCTGTTACGTGTGCCTAAAAATAAGGTAGAACAATTTTAAAGAACAGATTTCAACATTTTGTTCATTATAATATGAAAGATGGTGCACTGGAGTGCTTTAAATCTTTTAAACCTTTGCTGTGGTTGCAAGAATAGTGGGCATAAAAGGGGGAAACTGTCGTTGTCATTCTGTTTTTATTATTAGTGCCTAGTGTAACTTTGGATGCTAGACCTAGACCTTGCGCTGCTTTCATTCATTTGTACATTACACTATAGAGCAGGTATTTAGTATTTTTTTTAAACTCTAAAGTCTTTTGGTTCTAGTCACATATTATAGCACCAGCATCATTTGGCTAAGAAAAAGATCATATTTAATACAGGAAACTATGAGCTAGTGCTGTTTCCTGTTATCAATTGTTTTATAAAGTTTTATGACTGGGTGGAGGTAAAAGGCTGCAGTAATAATAATCTCACAAAGTACATATTTGTTCTTCTAATTAATTCTGTCCCTCATCTCTCAAGTGCCTTGCTTGTATAGCCAATATTTCCTAACATGGTCTATTTTCTGAATCTGTTTGGCTTAGATCTAGATTTCAACAACAACAGAACAAATAAATAATGTTCAATGACTATTAGCTAAGACAACTGAGAAAATATGCTTTGGAAACTTTCAAAAAAAATCATGCTTTTAATAATTATCTCAAGATAAATATTTTTGTGCCTGGGTGTAAAACAGTCACTACTATATTAATTGGATGGTTTATTATCTAATAAAATGGTAATGGAAACAAACAAGTTCAAAGGATCTGAAATTCCATAAATTACATTACGACAGAGACACCATCTATTGTCATCTCCAGAAGGAAAAAAGGGGGCATCTTTTAAATTACTGTCAGCAATAAAAATTCTAAAGCAGAAAATTATTTTAGTTTTATGATGATGTCATAATATCCTCTCCTATGTTCTTTATGCAAAAACCTGCATGAGATTTTAACAATCACACCAGGTCCCTTTGTGGCACAGCCGCAAAGAAGATCATGTGAAGAATTAGAAATGCCCAGTTATGTGTAATTAAAATCGAGTGCAAAGCTAAGCTCTGAGGAAAGTTAGAGAAATCTGTGGGGCCAAAAACTAAGGAATACTCTGATATGCACAAATACATTGATACTTTCTTTGGCTTCTGCAAGTTGCTAATTTTCCTTTAACAAGAGCTCTTGATCTCACTTATCATGGGCAAGCAATGGTGAGTAGGGTCTTAGGCCAGAACAAGGGGAATATTATAACAGAGGCCCTGAATAAAATGAGATCATTTAAAGTGATACACCCAGTATAAAGGTGGGCTAGGAAACATTCATCCACCAGCAAAGAAGAGGAAGCTTGATTGTTTCCTCCTGTGCTGGAGGTAAGAAAAAAAATTACCCACTATGAATTAAGAATGACATATCGCCATTGTGGAGGGGTTCACATTTAAAATGCATTCTTGTCTCAGAAAACAGCAAACTGAGGGTATAACATAAAAAGTTGGCTTCAGAGCCCACACAGTATGGCCAGTGACATTAGCTAGCACTGGAAAGTAGCAGCCTACAAGAGACTGAACTGGGTATTGGCACCAAAATAGACCTGTAGACCAATGGTACAGAATAGAGGACACAGAGACTAACCCACAAAACTACAATTCTCTTATATTAGACAAAGGTGCCCAAAACATGCATTGGAGAAAAGATAGCCTCTTCAACAAATGGTGCTAGGAAAACTGGAAATCTATGTGCAGCAAAATGAAATTAAAACCCTATCTCTCACCATGCACAAGACTCAACTCAAAATGGATCAAGGACTTAGGAATAAATCCAGAGACCCTGCTTCTAACAGAAGAAAAAATAGGCCCTAATCTCCATCATGTGGTATTAGGCCCCAACTTCCTAAATAAGACTTCTGTGGCACAAGAATTAAAATCAAGAATCAATAAATGGGATGGACTCAAACTAAAGTTTCTTCTCAGCAAAAGAAACAATCTGTGAGGTGAATAGAGAGCCTACATCTTGGAAGCAAATCTTTACCCCTCACACATCAGACAGAGCACTAATTTCTAGGGTATATAAATAACTCAAAAAGCTAAGCACCAAGAAACAAATAACCCAATCAAAAAATGGGCAAAGGACCTGTACAGACACTTCTCAGAAGATAATATGCAATCAATCAATAATATATGAAAAAATGTTCATCATCACCAGCAATTAGAGAAATGCAAATCAAAACCACTCTAAAATTTCATTTCACTCCAGTCACAATGCCAGCTACTATGACTACAAACAACAATAAGTGTTGCCGAGAATGTGGGGGGAAAGGCACACTCATACACTGCTGGTGAGACTTTAAATTGGTGCAGCCAATATGGAAAACAGTTTGGAGATTTCTTGGAAAATTGGGAATGGAACCAAATTTGACCTAGCTATCCCTCTCCTCGGTCTATACCCAAAGGACTTAAAAACAGCATACTAAAGGGACATGGCCACATCAATGTTTATAGCAGCACAATTTACAATAGCTAAACTGTGAAACTAACCTAGATGCTCTTCAATAGAGGAAAGGATAAAAAAAATGTGGCATATATACACAATGGAATATTACTCGCAATAAAAGAGAATAAAATCATGGCATTTGCAGGTAAATGGATGGAGTTTGGAGTTAGAGAAGATAATGCTAAGAGAAGTTAGCCAATCCCCCCAAACCAAATGCCAAATGTTTTCTTTGATATAAGGAGGCTGATTCATAGCGGGATATGGATAGGGAGCATTGGAGGAATAGATAAACTCTAGACAGGGCAGAGGGGTTAGATGGGAAGGGAGGGGGCATGGGGTTATTAATGATGGTGGAATGTGATGATCATTATTATCCAAAGTACAGGTATGAAGACACTAATTGGTGTGAATATACTTTGTATACAACCAAAGATATGAAAAATTGTGCTCTATATGTGTAATAAGAATTGTAATGCATTCTGCTGCCATATATTAAAAAAAAGAGAGAGAGCGACTAAACTGTATCTGCCTCTCTTTCCAATAGACTTGAGTTCAACGTTTGCTCACACGCATGTGCAAGTGCACACAAAATTTTAAAAAACATTTTTAAAAAATTTACATAAAATTATAGCAAAAAAAGAGGAAACTAAACTTTAGTACAGCTGGAACAATCCCCGGCAGTGGCAGGAGAAGAGGTTTAACTTAGTTGATTTTCTGTGGTTGTTGGTTGGTCACCTTCTCACAGTAATGGAAGCTGTACCTTTATTCAAGGGACCAAGAAGCTGGTGGAGGTTTGCTTCTCCTGGCAGCACCCTGCTGCAAACCGAGGGTCTGGGGGATCTTGTCACTCTTCCAGGATCTGAATGGGATGTACTTTTGAAAGGTGTGCAATGACAGTCCTAAGTATAACAAAACCTGACAAGCAGGAAGCTTATGTACTCAGAGAGTAGCATGGTTGTGTCCAAGAGCTCGTTCATTTTGAAGATATGTGATACCATTCTCTTGCTGAAAGCATTGGTCCCCTGTGGAAGCTTGCTAGGGATTACAGTGGTTTTGACTTAGTTGAAAGTTTATTTAATTCTTGGAAGAATTTTATGAAGCCTCCTTACCAAGGACACCCATCCTGGGATTTCCAGGAAGAAATAGAGCTTCTTAATGCAATTTTCCCAAATGGTGCCACATATTTTCTGGGACATATGAATTCTGATTGTTGGTACTTGTATACTTGGGATTACCTGTCTGGGTAACAAGGCAACCAGACCAAACCCTGGAAATCTTGATGAGTGTGTTTGACCCAGAAGTTATAGACCAGTTTTACATGAAAGATAGCATTACTGCAAAGGATGTCCCTGTGAGAGTGGAATTTGTGACCTCATAACAGGTTTTGTCATTGACACCACACGATTCAATCCTCATGGGTTTTCAGTGAAGGGAATGAAATCGGAAAGAGTTTATTGGACTATTCATATTGCTCCAGAACCAGAATTTTCTTATGTGAGCTTTGAAACAAACTTAAGTCAGACCTCTTACAGTGACCTTATCAAGAAGGTTGGGAAAACCTCAAGCCACAAAAATTTGTGACCACTTTTGGTCCATCAGAGTTTTAAATGCCGCATAGGGCTTTCCTCTCTCACCCCAGAAGACTGAAGGTTTTAAATGTCTTGGTTGCCAGAGTGCTGTGTTCAATGGTTACAATTTTGTTTTTAGCTATTTTTGCTAAGAAGCAGCAACAAAAGAAGATTTGATGAAGAAAAAAATACTAAAAGAGAACACATAAGTGGTGGCTGCTTTCTAGATATTGATACTGGGGGCCATGCTTTCCCTAACCACCACCTTGTAGATGCAGAAAGCGGTAGATGAAGGACAGCGTAATCATTTTGAAGTGTATGCATTATTACATCAAGGAGTTAGCTCTCTTGCATGAATGTTCTGTGTTTAGGTGTTCTATGCCACTCTTGCTGTGAAATTGAAGTACATGCAGAAAAAAACATTTTACTATGTAAAACATCACCACACTTGTGAAAACAATTCAGTTCAGTTTATGCATGTCGTAATATTTCTGCAAGTATTATTCAAAATTCCCCACAGAAGAGGCTTTTGTCCTTACTAGGTATTGGCCTCAGCCTAATCATTTGGGACTGTTCTATTACATTGCTGTCAGAAACATATACCCAGTTACCTCCACTGTTAAGGAAACCAGTTTCTAATTCATACAGTTTTGTTTTTCAGAAGCAATTAAATTTTTCATTCACAGGTTAAGTCTTTAAGACAATGATTCCAGTTACTCATTTGGGGTATTAATTTTAATTAGTGTTTTTGCATTTGTAGTCCTTTAATTGATTTCTTCCCTGAACATGGTGTCTTCCTCCCAGCCCCACAAATGAAGCAACACACTTAAACTGTGGGCTTTTGGACCAACCTTATACCCCAGGTGGAAAGTGAAAGAAGCGCTCTTGGTTTAAGGGCATGCTAATTTGGTCTCTTTTTTATTGGCATGGAAACTTCTGGAAGGCAAGTGACAACATTAAAAGTTTTCAACAAAGAAAACTTAAGCATCTTGAATGTTGACTATCAGGAAGGGCCCATAGAGAGTTACAGATTGAGATGCACTGACTGAACTGTATACCGTATGCTATACTCTGTTCTTTAATAGGTGAGATTAGCTTATAATGGAGAACCATGCCTTTACTAACTTTGCTAAGTAGTGATATAAAAGGATTTTTATCACTAAGTAGATAAGTAGGGAGATTTAGCATCTAAGTTGTCCTGGACTCATTAAGTCCTGTCAACTTGGATCATCCACTTTAACTTTTGCTTTTAATAGCTATTGCCACTAATTTTCACTCATAGTATACTGTAAACTTTGGTTCAAAGCATAATCAGGGCTCTTCCATCTGAAGACTGACACATTCTGTCAAGTGGGCGCTATGACTTCGACTATTCCCGTGTCATCTTCCTTTCACCATGACCTTCATAGGACCAACATAATGACCGCCCAGAAGGGAAACTGCCCAGGATATTCTTATATTAACATGTAGCAGAATGTAAGGATAGATAAATAAAACTAAAAATTCCAAAAGTATTCAGCAGGAAATGACTAGCAATATAGGCTTTCAAGAGTTGGAATTTTTTAGATACACAGCAAAATTACTTAGATCGATCCTTCCTTCCTTCCTTCCTTCCTTCCTTCCTTCCTTCCTTCCTTCCTTCCTTCCTTCCCTCTCTCTCTCTCTCTATTTCTTTCTTTCTTTCTTTCTTTCTTTCTTTCTCAATCTTTCTTTCTTTCTTTCTTTCTTTCTTTCTTTCTTTCTTTCTTTCTTTCTTTCTTTCTTTCCTTCTTTCCTTCTTTCCTTCTTTCCTTCTTTCCTTCTTTCTTTCTTTTACCAGGGATTGCACCCGATGGTGCTGAACCACCAAGCCACCTCCCTAGCTCTTTTCATTTTTTTGTTTTGAGACAGGGTCTCACTAGGTTGCTTGGGTCCTTGCTAAGTTGCTGAGGCTGGCTTTGAACCTGTAATCCTCCTACCTCAGCCTCCTGAGCTGCTGGGATTACAGGTGTACACCACCAAGCCGGGCTAGACTTTATACTTCTTGTACTTACAATATTTTCTTAATAATTTCTGAATTGAGCAGTGATGATGCTTTGTTCCTTCTGTAATTATAAACAAAACATGAGCAAAACTAAAAAAAAAGTGTTTATAAACATAAAATCTACTTGGTTTTAAATCAAGTGGTTGGAACACTATTTTGACTTGTATCTCAAGCATGCTTTTGATTGATTGTTTCATTGAGGAAACTTTCAATCAGCCTGATCTGTCTGAGTCTTCACTGACCACAGCACCTAATGTTTTGAATTGCTATGGAAGACTTAGTCTCAAGGTGGATTTTGTTTTGGAACAATATCCCAGTAGATTGCTGACATTCATGGCTGGAGGACTGATTTATTTTTTTCTTTTCTCCTAAAAGACTTCAGGCTTCTAACACTGGAAACTTGCAGAAATTTATGTGAAACAAAGCCTAGAAAAATGAAAATTATACATTGAGTAACAAGATGTCCCGGTATAATAGAAAAAAAAAATTGGTGCCATAAAGTTTCTCTTCGTTGGTGTTGAAATGTATTTCTATATTACAATTTAAACTTCAATAAAAATTACTTACTTAAAAAAAGTGGGTTTTAGTTAGCAGTACTGCTGGGGCACCCTAGAAACAAGGGCAAACTTATTTGGAGAGAGCTCATTGTAGACAGGACCTCCTTTACACCTCACATGCTCCCAGCCATCACCCTGAACTTCAAAACACATGTGGTGACTGCCCCCACCATCTTCTCCTTTCCTCTGTGTTTCTTTATTAGCACACAAAGTAACCTAAATCACACAGAGATAAGAGAAGTACAGGGTATGAAGGTTTAGGGTGCAGCCAGTATCAAACAATGAGTTCATGGACATATAGGGAACTGATGAGCTTGTGCAGAATACTTTCTCATCTCTACGATGGGGGTTATCATGCTAATCTATCTCATAGGCTTTTTATAAAAGTAAAATGCATGTATATATGGAATGTAGCTAGAATCATAACTACACCTATACATACATATATATATATATATATATATATATATATATATATATATATCATATATATCTATGAAACACTAAAAAGGAGTAGGTGTTCATACCAATATCAGCATTACCATTATCATTATTGTATTACAGGCAATTGTTCATATTACTCCACCTATTTTATTTTATGTTGTGTTTTCTCCAAATATGCCAGATACATATCTATCTGGCCTGGAATCAAATCTTGATTTAAACCTAGCAATCTCAGAATTAGGTCATTTCACATAGTTGTCTTCTCTCTTGAGAAGCAGCAGAACTAAGAACTATGAGAAAATTGAAGGAAAACTATTATACTTAATAATTTCAAGATGTGTATCTGGGATTTGCTATTTACTTTTTGTTTATTTTTAAGCTATACTCATGTATGTTTTCAGTAAAAATTATTTTCTTTATAAATACCATGTGTCTATCTTGGTGTACACATATTTTAACTCTTCAGAATTCAGAAAACATCACCTGGGTATATATTTTAAGATGTACACATGGTTGAATACAGTTTTTACCTCAGGATCACGTGTCAAAGTCACCCCAGCCCTACCACTACCGCCTACCCTACCTTGTGGTTTTGAGAACCAAGTGATATTGATGTGCAGCTGATTAATTTAAATTTATTCTATTGAGTGATTTTTGTTCAGCTATGTGCTATAAGTATATATTTACTTGCTCTATACTTGGTGAAGGATAGAGTCTTATCCCATTCATCTTCTTGTCTCATTAAATACCTAGCACAGTATCTTACAAGTACTGGGACTTTTCATTCATTTAGTCATTTATTCATTCCATGAATGTTCATTGACTATCTTGAAGTTTCAGATATTGGTTTTGACTTAGGTGGAGGTGAATACACAACTAAAATTTACACACTCGACTTTTCAATAAACCTGATTAACAAGTCATGTAACTAGTAAGTGAACAAGTCATGGGAACCAATCAGGAGGTATACTAGTTCCCAAGTGTACTATTTTCACTATATGCTGTACTGACTTTTTTTTTTTTTGGTAGGGAGGATTGAACCTAAGGTGCTCTGCCACTAAGCCACACCCCCAGCCCTTTTAATTTTTTTATTTTTTGAAATAGAGCCTTGCTAAGTTGCTGGGAGTGGTCTGGAACTTTCTATCCTCCTTACTCAGCCTCCCAGGTAGCTGGGATTACAGGCATGTGCTATCATATCCCACTTATATACTGGTACTTATGAGAAAAATAATCGTAGGATAACTCAAAAATGACAGGCTCATAATAAGAAAGCAAGGTCTGAAATCATGGCTTTCCTCTCTTCACCCAGGTCCAGTGGGAGATGGACATCAAGGTGGCTGGCGTTGGCCATTGCTCACAGCAGCCATTGAACTCCAGACAATACTGCTGATGTGCCCTTGAGCTACACCATCAAGGGCTTTGATCTAGAAGGTGAAAATGTGACTTGACTAGCCTTAGAAGTTGTGAAAGTAAATGTTTTCTTCTTCAAATTAAAAGCAACTTACACTGAGATGGCATAATTGCAATGCCAGAAAATAATGCAGTGATAACATAATTTCAAATGAGGGAATTATGGCCAAGAAGGTTTAAGCAGGTTGCAACCTGTTAGTAGCTAAGCTAGGGCATATCTTTATCTTACAGTTCTTATGCCGGGGTTCCTTGTTCATTCTCAAATGAGGCACTAGGAGGAGCTCATTGCAAAAAGTATGATTTGAATTAATTTCTAAATTTTTCTCAGTGTGGTAAAAGTTTAGGATCAGAGAGTCTCCTTTTTTTTTTTTTTTTTTTAGGAAGGCTCGTGGAGAAGTATGAACACAAATTACTGTGCATTTCACGAAATCCATAGGATCACGTAAGATTTTGTGGACTAAATAGACTGTGTCCCCTTTAGGTTATCTGAAGACACCAAAAGACTTCTGTATCTCAAATAGGACCCTACCACTTGCTTAGGACAAGTATCATAATGTCAATTGGTCATGGGAATAATGTACTTCCTCCTCCCCAGAACAAGACTCACCCACACACTCTGTTGCCTACAATAAAGTTTTTATTACATAAGCAATATTTGGTGTCATAATGAAATGAAATGAGAAATAATCAGTTTAATGAATATATATAGTGAGTTATGATGTATTGTAAGGCATTCAGAGAGGAATTTTAAGAAATCCAGCAGACATTTCTGGGAATGTATTTTGTTACATTTGTGGAGAAATAAGGAATTATCCATAGCAACTGAGGTAACAATGAAATACTTTTTAACCAAAGAAAAATCTATAATGTAACCCATTATGAATTTTACAGTTTTATTGTTGTGTACCTAAACAGACTTCTACCCCCGTCTTATGAGTGCTCTTTATCTGTGATAAAGTATTAGGCCATTTGATTATCCAGGACCTATATTCCCACCCTGGAAATCTTTGGCATGGTGAATTACATACAGTCAGATGTAAATAAAAACATTAGGTTGGATATGTCTCTCAGAGGTTTAATATTTTTAGTGTTGTCTTACTCTTTTTGTCAATCTGAAAAAGGAGCTCACATTTTTGGAAAAATACCATGTACCGGCAATTGTTTGCAAGTTATCTTACGACAGCTAGTTAGTTAACTTCTCCATTACAATAAGCATTTTATAAGTGATACTGTAAACCTGCCCACTGCATAGCATGATTTAGTTGGTTAATCCATTTACAGAAAATGCTGAGTATTGTGTGGGTGCTGGTTTCACTGAGAAGCAGAGCCCCAGCCCCAGCCACAGGTTGGGCGTACGCATTCTCTTGCTCCTTATTTGTGGATGCTATAAGAAGCCCTGCACAGATTCCAGTATTCTGCCCAAAAGCCAAGAGTGACACCAAGAGGACACTGTATATCCAACTACAAATGAAACAGCGGAAGAAGTTGGATGCCACATACGCACTTCACAAAATCTCTGTGTTCTTACTCATTTAAGGATCAGGGAAATTACCATTTGGAGAGGTAGCACTGCATGTGTGTCTTGCTCTACTGAACGTCTTACTGCATGTGCTGAAAGTCAAGGTCCTGGCCACACTTTACTCAGCCATTTCTCCGTGGTTATCCCCACAGGGAGGAACCTGCAGGAAAGAGGTCATATTTCCCCTCAAATACAAAACAGGCCTGTTTATTATTTGCTAAAAGTAGTCAACTGACTTTTCAGTATTCTGGTACCTGTGATTATAGAAGGAGATTGTCGAGACACAGAGCTACCAATATCTGCATTATGGTGATGGATGCAGGAATCCATGCAGCTGATAAGACTGAAGAGACTTAAATACACACAGACATGCATGAATACAAGTTAAGCTATAGAAATCAGAATGAGATCCAGATAGTACTGTGGGATAAGTTTTCCATAATTTTGGAAAGTTTGTAATTTCTTTTTGTGGATCTGGGCATTGAACTCAGGGCCTGGCTTATGCTAAGCACATACTGTACCACTGAGCTACAGCCTCATCCCCAAGTTTGCAATTTTGGTTAGCTTACAACCTCACGGCTTCCTGTAATGTTGTAAAGTTACACATATAAGATACGAGAAGAAAACTCAGGTAATGAATATGAAGAAAATTTCTAGTATATTTAGAAGAATCAAGGACAGTAGTGAAGATCCATCTCAAATATAAAGCTGGTATTACAAGTCGGTGGTAACAAGGGAGCAAAACATCTAGGAACGATAACTAACATTCTTGAACACTGGACTCTGGGCCAGGTGCTGTTCTGAGCAGTTAATATTTATTTTCTATTGAATTCTTAAAACAATCCTAAGTAATAGTACTCACATCTCCATTTTATAACTGAAGAAGTCAAAGCACAAGGAGGACTGAATTAATTAACATTTAGTAAATGCTGATACTTAGCATAACATGCATTTTAAATATCCCAGGAATTCTGTAAAGTATTTCTATGCACCTTTGTGTACAAGTTCACTGAAGCCCAAAGATGTTAAGTAAATAGGACAAATTTATGCAAGGGGTGTATTCACAATTCAGACTCTGATTGGCTGCTCACTAAAACTGCTTTCCTTTTTCCTGTAGCAAATAACTTTTCTAGAACTGACAGGTAATAGAAAAATCAGCAAATTTAACTCAGCACATCTGCATTCTAATTCCACGTCTTAAGTCTTTTCCAATTATGACTATGCTTAGTATCATCTTGCCCAGGAATATGTGGGTGCATTTCAATATACGTGTGACTGCTGTTGATCTGCACAGACTTCTAATTCAGTAGACACAACTGACAGAAATGGAGTCATGGCCCATATAGCCTTTATTTGAGCTTAAGCCACCAACAAGCACTTGAAGAGAAGGAACTGCAAGAAAAATCCCTGTGTAATTCTTCACAAGTGAGAGGATGTGGCTTCCTTCTCCTGCCATCTTCTTTCCTTTGATGAGCAGAGCCAGGGAGAATCCCTCCCGTGGAGCCCTGGAAGGACCACACCACATGGTGGAGGCTGGATCAGGAAGAGACAATGGCTGAGACTGCTCTTCTCTACCTCTTCCTGGCTGAGGAGCAGCAGAAGTAGCAGCAGGTACATCGGAAAGGTCTCTGCATCGTCATGATCTCTCGTCAATGACCCTGAGGACGAAGGACCTTAGCGTCCGATAAGCATTCCTGGTGAAGTCATCGGTGTCTTCATTTACGATGTAAACCATCTGGTCTGCACTGTTTTTAATATCATATCTGTTATTATTTTCAAACTTTGTCATCACTGTGAGATAAAATGAGAAAACTATCTTAAATAATTAGCTGTTAAAACTGGCCTCAATGAGGCTTCCTGAATCATTTTTCAAGGTGTATGGAAAAAGAAAAATAGTTTTTTAAAAATTTCATTTGAGGGGGCTGGGGCTCTAACTCAGTGGTAGAGCATTCGCCTCACACGTGCAAGGCGCTGGGTTCAATCCTCGGTACCACATAAAAATAAATGAATAAATAAAGACATTGTGTCCATCTACAACTAAAAAAAAAATTAAAATTCAGTTGAAACACACACGACTGATTGCAACATCAAAATATTCCATTACCTTATGAATATTAATATCATTTAGGGTTGAAAATATTTGTTTAAATCTCATTTAAGTATTGATGTGGTTTAATATTGAAGACATTCGTTTTAATCTCATTTAAGTATTAATATCCTTTAATATTGAAAATATCTGTTTTAATCTCAAGGCAAGATAATATTTTTCATAAAAGATTAAATGTGTCTTGTATAAAGCGGATCTTATTTATTACTTCTATTCAGAACTTTAATTATAAAGCTATTTTAATGAAATTATACACTGTGTGATAAGTTGTTGATTTGTTAAGATGATCAGGGTCATTACTAATTAACATAGAAAAAGGAACCAAGAAGATTTGAAGGCCTTGTGTTGTGGAGGAATGAGTTTGTAGAGCTACAGCTTCAAGCAAAACTTCATTGATGAACACAGGGTAGAATTCATGTGTCCAAATTCATGCCTTCCTACTTTGAAAGAAAAGACATTGGACTGGATTTCAGTAAACCTAGTAATTCACTTCATTTTTCTGCTCCTCCTTTTCTTTATCTGTGAAAGGTAAATTATGGGTAGATAGATTAAGCGTACCCGAGGGATTGCCCATATAATGTACAAAATTCTTTTCAGACTAAAGCTAATGATTATAAGACTTATAAATATATAAAATTAAATATAATAACTCCCCACATTAATTTCTGGAGGACAGTCTTTTCTCTTATATCACCAGAAAGAGATCAATATAAAAAAAGAACTGGGTATTCAATAATGCAAATTTCCACCTGACTAAAATATTGCTGACCACTGCAGAATTGTATATACTTTGCAGAATCTCAAAATTCTGGAACAACTATTGGCAGATAACAAGCAATTAAGAGAGAGTAATGACAGAATTAAAACAGGTTAGCCTTAGAAAAGAAATTGATGATAAAAGTTTTATAACAAATTAAATTCTAAAAATGTATTTTATTAACTGAAATTAGCTTATCTTTATTTGATCTGAGGGATATGAAAAGAATTGTCCAATAAGAATGTTTCCTCTAGATCCACTGTAAAAAACTAATACATTTGTCTAAAATATCAGAAACATCAGCTTGCTACAGTGTCAGGTTATTTGTTGTTTGTTTGTTACCAGGAATTGAACTCAGGGGCACACAACCACTGAGCCACATCCCCAGCCCTGTATTTTATTTAGAGACAGGTTCTCACTGAGTTGCTTTACACTCTCACTATTCCTGAGGCTGACTTTGAACTCGAGATCCTCCTGTCTCAGCCTCCCAAGCTGCTGGGATTACAAGTGTGTGCCACCACACCCGGCCAGTGTCAGTATCTTGAAGTAGCTGTTTACATGGGCTGTTCCTACCTTGGTGGGCCTCACTGGTCTCTGATATGCCACCAGTAGACTGGAGTTGCTTTGGACCTGAAATGTTCCCAAAGGTCTATATGTTAAAATCTTGATCCCCACCTTGACATTACTAGGGAGTGCTAGAAAATTTAAAAGGCAGGACCTACTAGGAGGTCTCTAGGTAACTGGAAGAGGATCATAAAATCCTACTTTTCTCCTCCTCTTCCCTTTTGTTTCCTAGCCATGAGGTGTGCATGCTATTCTACCCTGCTCTTCCGCCATGATATGCTGCCTCCACATAGGCCCAAAGAAATGGGAACAAATGATCATAAAATGAAACCTCCAAAACTCTGAGTTTTAACTTCACTTTTCTCTTGTCAGTTGGTTATCTCAGGTAGAGTAAATTAACAAACACAATTTGGAAGTCCAGGATGTCTGCACATGGACCAACTGTAGAGATTATAATTTTTCTCAATGGTTTAAGGAAGGTAAATCCACCAGGGAAGGGCTCCTACAATGTTGGACAATTTTATGTTATTTCACATGTAGCTCTGAGAGATGACCATTCTAATTTCATTCACTCAAGCTAATAATTCCAGGGTCTTTCATAAGGGGAGAGTCTAAGAGGACAGGAACATGTGAATGGGATTAGGGAAAAGGAATGGAAGCATTCTGGATGGGGAACATGGAAGGGAGGTTGGGAGTACCATTAGAGGAAATTTTTGTCTAACTTTTGCCTGGTCATCACTCCCAAGATGGAAATTTGATGGCCCTTTATCTGTCATACTTGAGAACGTTTTAATGGAAGAGAAGATACAAAACCTACTAGAAGACAGATTGATTAGGTCTTCTACAATTTTATGTCACTACTAATTCTTGGGCAGGTAAAATTCACCAAAATATTTTATTTCCTTAAATATTTTTTTGAACAAGTTAATGAGAAAATGAAATAACTTGTTGAAAAAATAGATATTAAAATAAATAAAACTGCAAGTGACTTTTCTCGGCATGACATTCCCATCACATATTTGATTACAGGAGGTAGAGAGAATGCAGTCTGTGCCTGACTAAGGAAGACTTTTCTGTGTATGAAAACACAGTCAGGGGAGGGGATATAAACACATCTTAAATCTTTTCAAAAGTGGTCACTATGTGCATATCTGAATATGCCACAGTGAATGCCACCTTTATGTGTATCTACAGAGCACCAATTAAAAAAACAATAAATAAATAGAAGGAAGGTTGTGGAGTAGAGGATGGGGAATAGGGGCAGGAGAAGGGGAGGCAAGTGGAAACATTGGGAACTGAATTGGAGCAAATTATATTCCATGCATTTATGATTAAGTCAAAATGGACCCCAACATTATGTGTAACTATTGTGTATTAATAAAAACATTTTTTAAAAGTGGCCACTAAAATGGTTTAGTATCTTTTTAAAAAGTTTTGAGGATTTTAAAGTCCTAAGTCTAAAAAGTAAAAACATTTACTGCTGATTAAAATGTCCTTTGATGAACAAAATATCCTGATAACCAAAGCCCTTTAATATAGGCAATTTCTATCCAAATATGATGGTTAAGAAGCAGTCTTTTGACAAGTTAGTAGACTAATCGGCAAAGCCAAGACTTAGAAACGATTCTGCTATATTGAACAGAGTTCCCCTAAGGAATCCTAAGAATCCATACATGAGATCTCAGATGTCTGGGGAAGATAGAGGAAAATTACTGGGCATTCACCTGTCACTTACAACCAAAGAGGCATTTCAACTAGGTAACATTCAATCTAGCCGTCACCCATTCAGTACCATGTGCTAGCATTGTATTACACATCATCAGTTCTTACAGCTGCCCAACAAGGTAGGGATAGGTAGCACTATCTTATTTGTGATAAATTGAAGCACCAACAGGTTAAGAAATATGTTCATGGTTGCAGAACTACTAAGATAGAGCCAGAGTTGAAAACACATTGACTCCAAAGCTTATATCATTTTTATTTCATTCTTCTTGTTATTTTTTTTTAAACTCAAAACACATATAAGAAGAGAAAAGTGAAAACATTTTATCTTTTATTTAACTTCTGTCAGGGTAATAGAAGAATGGGAACAGCTATTTTTTTTTAACTTGAACAATTTAAAAACTACCATTTTAAAAGAAAGAGAAATGGTCTAGGAGATGTCAGATTTGCAAGGACAAATTCCTATATTTACCTGCAAGTATGAAAAAGATCTAACAAATCTATTAAGAATAAAATTCCTAAATTTTGACACAGTGAAGAGGTTTGCTCTAGCATTTTAATGTCTCTATGTGTGTTTTATAGTTATTTTATAAAGAGAGTAATTTAATACAAGTTTTATCTCCAGTAAATTCTTGGAGTTTATAGCATTTGGTTCACCGAATCTGCCTGTTCCTCTCATTTCTGATCTAGGTGTCAGCATGGCTCCATAATATTTGTATGGAAACATGGTGGGCAGCTACAATTGCTTGGGATACACCTGTTTGTATTTGGAAAACAGGTGTTTAAGGGAGTGAAGTAGCTGATGAAACTTGCAATGGAGAAGGAAATCACAGGTGGAAGCCCTCTATGACTAAGCTGTTAGTGGCCTTCTTTGTTGCCTGCTCTGACAGCCACCACTACTGCCAGGAACGAGGTAACTGAGCTAGCAACCAAGAGCTTTTCTTTACTCCTGTTTTTTTTTCTATTTTCCTTACAGATGATATCTGGACCATCTTAAAAGTCAACCCAAGTCCTTTATAAAGACAATATTCACCAAAGCCTCTCATATTCAATGTTCCTCTTCAATGAGCGCCACCATTCCTCATCCCAGAAGCTGGGCTCTGGTGTCTCTGATTGCCTCCTTTATTCACAATATCCAGTCTTTTATCTTTTACTGGCGCCCCGTGGTCACACTTCATGTGAAAATAATTCATATTTGTGTGGAGTAACTGAGCTAAGTCTTCCACGCATGGGACATGGTCGTGGCACCCACGGAATGGGAGTGAGCTGATTCAACAGAGGATACATGCAAGCTGATACTGGACAGGATGGGTACTACCAAGTTGGCTGGAACAAGAAGAAGGTGCTGGGCAGCTGTGGACTGTACTATCCCATAGGCAAGCCTCCTGGGTAATCTGCAGGTGGACGGACAGCTGGTCTAGAGGGTCCTGGGTTCAAAAACAAATGCAGGCATCTTACATCATGAGCACTTCAATATACTGGAAGTCGGCACGGTCTTCTCACTTGGAAGTGACATGGCCACATGACAGCTTCTTAAAAGTAATGAGGCTGCATTTTCACAGAACAAGACATGCCATGCACGAAAATCATAGTGGGGAGATTTCTAGATTATTGATTCATTTAATCCTTTTATGCTTTATGAAATATGTATGCCCTTTTCACAAGTACAAAAACGAAGAGTGACAAGATGAAGTAATTGTGGATCCCTGCCTGTCTCATAAAGTGCTTACACAGCAGACCCAGGGCTTAAACTGGCTTAAAACCAGGATGATGCAGACTTGTGTTCTCTATTGTTGCTGTTCAAGTTCATGTAGATAAAAGGTAAAATATGGGGATTTGAAGTCAGGTTTTAACTTCAATGTGGTAAATATGACTCTGCCCTGTTGGCTCTGACCTCAGTCACTAGTTGGTACCCTCATCGTCTGGCTCTCCCACTGTCCTTACCTCCAACTGGGGATCAGTTAAATGTTAACTTTGTCGAAGTAAATAAGATCCCAGTCAGAGAAAGCAGTCTTCTTTAAAAACACACCACAGTTTAAAAAGAGAAGCACTCAGTCATGAATTAGTATAGGGCATCAATAATATCTGACTTCAGATTTTTTTTAATCAAATTTCTCTTAAAAGTAGTAGCGATACCATTTTTGTCTCATCCTCTTCTTCCTGTTCCAGTGGGAAAAAACCTCTGGTTAAGGGGACAAGGTCCCTCTCCAACCCTGAGAGAAGCAAAGATAACTTAGCTTGTCACAAGGATGGTGAAAATTTTAAAGAATCACCAGAATTTGGACATGAGACTGTCCATCCTCCCACATTTCTGTCTGTACTTCCCTTTCCTGCATTCCTTCACTAACCCAACAAATATTTACCAAACCAGGCTCCAGAGGGTGAAAATACAGTAACAATCAGACAGTGAACTTGTCCACCCTGCTCGTGCTTGCATTTTAGTGGTTCAAGGTTTAAAAAACATGATAACAGGTATTTAAATTTAAACTTACAAAGCACCACTATGAATAAAACTGAAGATTGAAGAAGATCATGGAGCAGAGGTTCCAGAAGGTCAGGGAAAGCCTCTCTCAGGAGGGGCCTCTGAGCTTCCTGGTCCCTGAGAAGGAAACAGCACAATAAAATTGTGGGGAGAGTTCCAGGAAGACAGGGAGCTCGCACAGAGGCCCAGAGGTGGCAGTGAGCTTGGGGTGCTCAAGGGACAGAAAGAGAAAGAGGTCGGTGACAGGGCCACAGAGAAGGAAGAGAACCCAGTTGAGAGATGAAGACAGAGGTCGGCTCACACCTGAAGGCCGTGGTGAGGGGTCTGGAAGTGGTAATCATGACAACTGGAGGATTTTAACCCGTGGGGTGGGCAGATCTGGCTTAGGCTGGATTCTGAGAAGTGGGAGCAGAAGCAGGGAGGGGGCCACTGCAGTGCAGATGAGAGCTGCTGCTGGCTGAGTTGGCCGGTGCAGGCTGGCCCTGGGGAGGGACAGACAGAGGGAGGACATGGGTTGGACAGAGAACCCACAGGAGTCCCTGATAGATCAAGGAAAAGAGAGGACACAAAGGAGTATCAGTTTTCAGGCCATGAAAACAGTGGGTGGTGATGACTTTAACTACAGGGAAGGTGGTGGGATAAATGGAAGGACTGGAAAGCAGGACTCAACAGTTCAGGCTGAGGTATGTTATACAGAAGAAGGGGCCAAAGCAAGACCAATTGAATGTTTTTTTATTTATTTTTGGTACCAGGGATTGAACCCAGGGATGCTTAGCTACTGAGCCACATCCCCAGCCCTTTTTATTTACTTTTTTTGAAATTTTGAGACAGAGTCTTGCTAAGTTGCTTAGGGCCTCACTAAGTTGCTTAGGACCTTGCTAAGTTGCTGAGGCTGGCCTGGCACTTGTGATCCTCTAGCCTCCTGAGCCACTGGAATCACAGGTGTGCACCACTGTGACCAGCCAAATTGAACACTTAAATTGAAAATAGGTATGTAAATATTATAAGAATAACTCAAAGAAGGGAACGGGAAGTTGAAATGAGATTTAGAAGAAGGAATGAGATGGGCTAGAATTCCTTGGATTCAAATAGAAAATATCTTTTCAAAAAAGCTATTATCAGAGAAACTAAATTATTTCATGATTTACATATTTCTGAATTCTGGGTGATGATAAGTAATAAGAACAATATCAACTAAGACTATCATTTCCAGAATGCACACCGAGTGTCAGCTTACATATAATCTCTAATAACAGCCCTACTCTAAGATACCTACTGTTATTCCTCTTTAATAGATGAGGAAATGAGCTCAGAGAAAGTGAGTGTCAAGCACACTAAAATCACGTCCTTCTGCATCTGTGACCCCTGTCCTTTCCACTCTATCCCTGTTTATTGCAGTCTAGATTGCGGTTGTTTGTGTGGTTCAAGGGAAGTGGAAGGTCACTAAGCTGAAGTAGGTGGAGGAAGCTTTAGAACAGTGCAGGAGTCATTGTCCTGGACACCAGGCTCACTCCACAAAGCTGCCACAGCCTCTAGACCTGACCCCAGTGACCTAAAACCTGCCATTTAACGTGTATTTCCGAACATTCATGAGTAAGACTATGACACCACTAACTTCCTCCTTTTCACCTCCACTCTACGGTTCTGGCAAAAAAGATTTTATGAGCACTGTACCCTACTAGATTTAAGATGGAGAGAAAGAACTGTAAGAAAGAAAATGGAGACGTTGCTGAATGGCCTTTTCTATTTCTAACTAAATGAAAGGCAATGAGCTAGAATACTTCATCTGCTTTTACTTAGGACCGGAACACCATGTTCTATCATTCAGATGAAGGGACTTTTCGAATATTAAACTCTTTTTTTTTCCTCTTTGGTACTGGGGATTGAACTCAGGGGTGCTTGACCCCTGGACCGTATCTCCAGCCCTTTTTATTTTGAGACAGGGTCTCATTAAGTTTCTTAGGGCTTCACTAAGGTCCCCAGGCTGGCCTCAAACTTGCCATCGTCCTGCCTCAGCTTCCTGAGTTGTTGAGACTACAGGTGTAGGACACCACATCCAACTCTAGTATTCGACTTTTTAGAAAACAGGTAATAAAAAATAGGGTTAAAAACATTCTCAGAAAATTAGGAAAATAGTATTCATTATAATCCTACTATGTACAGTTAATGATATTCTTTTTTAATTTGTTCTAATTGGCTATACATGACAGTAGAATGCACTTTGACACATCCTACATAAATGGAGAATAACTTCTCATTCTTCTGGTTGTACATGATTTGGAATCACACAGGTCATGTGGTCATACATGCTTATAGGGTAATATTCTTTAACATACAACTGTTGAGGGTGATTTTTGTTTTATAAACCTTTATGGAATTTGCTTAAAGCCAGACAAACTCCATCTTGAATCTGCCTCTTTGAAGTATGAATTGGCTGTGGGTGATTGACTAGGCAACCCCCTCCTTCTCCAGAGCTGACAGCTCACAAGACAGTCTGCTCATTGCCTGCAACAATCCTACTATGAAACCTTCTACCTGCAGTCCCTACCAACCAATCATAAAGATTTCAATCTTGCAATCAAGATCAGAACATCTTTCTGCTGGATTCCTTAAAAGCTCCCCTTTCCCTGTCCTTTGTCTGAGCACACCTTATCCCTTTTAGTTGGATAACTGAATCATGATTACTGTTCCTGAATAAACACTTTCTTTGTTTATATTATAGCCTGGTTCTTTTTTGGTTGATAATTGCAATGTGAAAAATTAAATATTTTTTACTTCCTATTACTCTAGGATTTAATCATATAAAAGATAACATATTTGCTTATGAAAATGCTTTGATGAAGCTATTGGTAATTGTAAATGTTGATAATTTTCAAGCGTTCAGATCTCATAAACCTTATTTTTCACCATAGGGAATTCAGCTGAATGCATACAATTTGATATTCTGTCAAAAAATAGATTGCACTTGAAATGGAGCTGGGAGGCCATGGTTGGATCACGTTTCAGGTGCATCCCTATGAAGACTGCTTTTGAACTGCAATACAGATGTGTCCTTCACCATGTGAGGTGACTTTTGGACTAGACCAAACCACAGTTTCCTGAAACATTGTTAACCTTCACTGGCCTTATGTATGATGAACCTCTTTTCCCAACTGCACAGAGACTCAGGGGTATCCATCCCTTTTTTACAAGATAACTTCCACTTCACTTTTGCTGGTGTCAATCATAATCTCCAACAAAAGTGGTAACTACTTCTTGCAGTTTCAGATTTTAAAAACAGCTGCCACTTTCTTTTAACCTGGGAACACAATGTAAGGCTACTTGAATTTATGTCTCCCAGGTTGCAAACCTAGTCTGTTTCAAATAAATGTGACTATCTTTGTTCTTAACCAAGCTGATTTTATTTTTGTTTGATGATGCTAATGGTTCTAAATAAGAAGATATGCTGTACCTAAACATGAAACATTGATTTGTCTTTGCAGTAAAAGGCTAATATATTATTATTTTTTATATCCACAGAAAATATTGGCTAGTGTACTATAGTTGTTACAAATAAATAAAAATGTCAAAAATTTAGAAGATCATTACATAAACATATATAAATAATATATTTTATTATCAAAAAACATTTTATCTATATAAAAATGAGAAATGCAAACAAATATAGATAAGAAATGAATTATATCCTTGTTTTTTCTAAAGTAATCAGTCTTAATATGTTGAAATAATGCTTTTGTGCGCATATAGGTCTCTGTGTGTATTCATGGGAGGGGGTTATTACAAAAAATTAGGATCTTTATTATAGGTACTATAATATTGTCATGCTATTAAAATACTTTGGTTATAATCAATATTTTTGAAGCCATAATTCAGTGCTGACAAAGAAATGGCTATAGCTTACAAAGACTAGACATACTTTCCCTTATTCAAACTGTTGTACTATTATTATAGCTTTAGTCAGATTTCTGCTGCTGTTGCAAAATACATGAGAAGAACAGCTTAAAAGAAGAAAGGTTATTTGAGCTTGTGATCTCACAGGTTTCAGTCCATGATCACTTGGCCCCATCACTGTGCACTTGTGCTGAGGCAGAACCTCAAGGTGGGGTGGGAAGAGCAGAGCAAAGGTGCTCACCTTGTGGCACAGAGAGTGAAAGGAAGGGGCTAGGGACAAAATACAACCTCTAGAGGCCTGACTCCAGTGATCTACCTGCTCCACCTAGGACGCTCCTCCAAAGGTCACACCACCTCCTAATAATGCCACAGGCTCACAGCCAAAACCTTAATACGTGGCTTTTGGGGACATTTCATATCCAGATCATAATTATTTCACCTTTTTTTGTGAATCATGAATTCTAAAATGTTCCTGTGTATAGACCGTTGAATACACACATAGTTATTCCCTAAGTATAAGTAACTATGTGTTACTTGAAACTGAATATTGAACTTAAATTAACTTAAAAGAATTCCTAATTAAAAAAAAATACTACAGAATAGCAGGAGCATGTAATTTTACATCACATTCAGAAGGATCACATCCTTCCTTTTGTAAAAGACCCTTTAAGTAATCTATTGCTAATTTAAAAACTTGCTGCTTTTTATTCATTTCTTCCAATGAGGCAAAGTAAAGACAATTGGAAATATGACAGATCACTAGGCCAACATTCCTCCAAACTGAAAATTTAAAAGTCACCGATGCAGTGTGTTTCCGTTGAGCTTGCCTGAGGACTCTCAAAGGAGTATTAACATAGCCGGCTCACTAGAGCTCTGTAAGAGAGGAAATCAATATTGACACAAATGTTCAGTGCAGGATCAGTGAAGTTGCTGCGGTGAAAAAATAATTCAAATCAGAATTGGCAGGGTTGCTCTGGAATATCGACCTTACTTCTTCCCTAATCTTTTGTTTTAGGGTGTTTCCTAGTCAGCTTTTTCATTGCTGTGACAGAAAGACCCAACAGGAGCAATTTTAGAGGAGGAAAAATTTATTTGGGGCCTCGGGGTTTCAGAGGTCTCAGTCCATGAACAGTAGGCTCCATTCCTCAGAGCTTAAGGTGAGGCAGAATATCATGGTAGAAGAGTGTGGTGGATGAAGCTGCCCACATGATGATCAGGAAACAGAAGAGACTCCACTTGCCAAATATAACATATACGCCTCAAACGCACCCTCAGTGACCCCCCCCCACACCCTTCCTGCCTTCAGCTACCACTGAGTTAATCCCATCAGGGGACTGATTCACTGGGTTATGGCTCTCACCTCCCATCATTTCCCCTCTGAACCTTCCCACAGTTGTCTCACACATGAGCTTTTGGGGGACACCTTACATCCAAACCATAACAGGGTGCAACTAGATTCTTGGGACAGAACTTCAGTAGACTTGTTAAGTATTCCTTTGTTTACTTTTTTAAAAAGTTCTTAAGTCTTCACAGAAACATGAAGAAAGTTGAGAGGCCAAGACACCCAAAGAAATCATTTTTATGACCGATATGTTGTATCAGAACTTGACCGTTCCATTACTCACCATCCCTGTCCTTAAATTGTCACTTCCACAACATAGAGCTTAGAGAGAGAGATTAATCCATTTAATTACATAAAAAGATCCGTAGGGCAGGTACTATAACAGAATTAGAAATTGAGGTGCAGAGGAAATAAATATATGCCCATCGCTAGGTTCCGATGACTAGTGAGGTGTGCCACTGGAACTTGACCTCAAGTAGACTGGTTTCCTCAAGCATACAGTTCCCTCTGTGCTTTAACCACTGTGGCTTCCTGCCTTTGGATCATATCAAAGTTCTGCAATATTGACCTGTGAGGAAGGGTAGGGGAGTGGAGAAAGAGGACAGAAAAAAAAAAATTCATGAGACAATGCTTTCTTGTTTATGAAAAAAAGTAGTTATGGTGGTAGGTTTGGTAAAATCAAAAGGCACAAATGGATATTTTAGTATGTTTTTTTAACATAAAATTATTTCAAAACTGAGTCCCTGGGTTTTGAGATGGGGATATGTTTTATTTGTATATTTTGGCTCATCCAAAGTTTTGTGGATTATGAATGGAGATTCATATGTGACCTTGCCATGGGTAATAAAAACATTAGTTGCAAGGGAGTTAGATATTTTAGTGAGTGTAATGAATAGAGGAAGAATTCATTTCACAAAATATTCTGTCATTAGATGTCTCATGAGATAAATAGAGCTCTTGAATATCTTTTTTTTATGAGCATGGTGTTTATAGAAAGGAGAGCTGTGGTCTGTGCAAGCTACTATTGCCCAACAAAACCATGGGCTGAAAAGGAAACACCTGTGTCCCTCTCTAGTGGGGAAGTGATGTTGTGTGGTCCCAGAGCATTGGAGGAGGGAAGGGGAAGTAGAGCATGCAGGCTTCTGGTAAGGAAACTTCATGGGGGAGAAAGGAGAGAGAAATGCAGCGGCAGTTAGCAGGTAGAATTTTTCAAGGAGGAAAGAGCTTTAAAGAGGATTAAATTTTGGTAGAAATTCCCACCAGAATGTAAACTCCTGAGGGAAGAGACTTTTAGCTTTTTTCCATGCCTGTATTCTCACTGCATGGAGTAGTAACAGCACATGTTTGGTAATCAATCAATACATACTAAGTGAAGTGTTGGTGTGATATATTATGTAAAACCCTTTAATACATTCCTTAGGAAACTGACACAAATACCCTCATGATACTTCTATGCCTCTGGGGTGGATGTATGTTCCCTCTAAAAATAATTTTGTACAGATCTGGAATCAAAAAAAAAAAAAAAAACAGAATTTATGCAAGTTGTGTGTCTCATCTTCACCCAAAACTGGATGTGCATATTGTAAAATCTCCTTTACTTAATTGCTCTTAGATTGTTTATTAATTCAGGTGGGAGATACTTCATTGAATTTTATATATATATACTACTATTGCATTCCTTTATAATATTTCTCTGTCAAATCATAAAGCTAAACTTCTAACTCTCTTAAACATATACCAGCACTTACTCCATGATCCTGCTATATAGAATAGTAGCTGCTAAATTCTTTATAATAACCAAAGAACTAGAAATAATGGATATGGCAGGCATATTGAGAATAGTCACCTATTCTCAAATAGATAACTGTCATTAAATATCAATATAAAGCTAACTGCAAAGAAGAAAAAGAAAAATTAGATTATGAAATAAAAAGATTAGAATACTTTTGAGGTGTTTAAAGAATGTTTATAAGGAATTGTTAAAGAAGGTTGGAGCAGTTACCTACTGATTATTTCTCTCAGTTGGATGGATCCTTTCAATGCCAATCCCATTTCTTATCTTTCATAGACAACAACTGATATCAGATATTTGTTTCTTCCAGAAAACATTCTAAGGATACACAAGATAATATGTGTATATTATAATAAAATGAGAATATTACTTATGTGTATATTCGTGCATCCATTTTTCCTTGTTAGAAATCTTCTGATTGATTGCCTTTAAGTTCATATAAACTTTATCTTTCGAATGACTGCTCCATATTTTTTTTAACAATTTAACAATTAACAATCAACTTATGAAAATTTAAATTTCTTCAAAATTTCTGCTATTACAAACAATAAGAAAAAATGTATTTATTGTGCAACTGTGCATTTATATCTATGGGATATATTCCTAGAAGCAGAATTTATGTGGATAGATATTATCTGTTAGTCAGCTTTCCTTTATTATAACAAAATACCTGTTTTTATCACTTTATAACAAGAAAAGACTTATATTGTCTTCCGGTTTTAGAAATTCTGGTCAATGATCAGTTGGCCCCATTGTTTTGATGGAGGAAGAAAAGACCAAAAACACTCATCTCATGGACAGGAGAAAAGAGGAAAAGGAAGAGACCAGGATCCCATGATCCTCTTTGAGGGCAGGCTTCCAGTGACCTATGGGCCTACCACTAGGCCTCCACCTCCCAGAGGTTCTACTTCCCCCAACAGCACCATCCTGGGAACGGTGCCAGCAAGGGGCCAAGCCAGGTGTGACCCCTTGACTTGTGTCTCCAGAACCAAGCAGTCAAAATAAACTATTTTTCTTTGTGGCTTATACTATGTCATTAGCAAGAGAACAGGGATTAAAACAGAAATATTCTGTATACATAGTTAAAGAAAATCCTTTTTTTCTTGGAATGATAACACGTTTTCTTTAGAAACATGTATGCATATAGAATTATGTAACAGAACATGAACAATTATAATTTGGTCTATATTCCTATAGTGGTTTGTTTCTATATTGTTAGGACTTATTTACAAAAATCACATCATACTATATGCATACATACATATACATGCACAGATACACACATATGTATATGCTAAAACAAAAACTATCTGTACTGTATCCATACAGAAACTGCATATACTATAAATTAGAGAACAGAAACAGAAGAGCAAGTTAAAGTGTAATTCAAGTAAAAAGTATATTTCCATCTTGTTCTTTTCTTTCTGTTTTAGTTTATAATGTGCTATGGACATGTGTCTATGTCAGAACATTTAGGGCAACCTAATACTCTTAATTATATAAAATTTAACTTGTTATATGATCACATATCATAGATTATATGACTAAATCCTTATGAATAGACTTAGAATTGTTTCCAATTTCCTGGATTACAAACAATCATACTGTAAACATCAGCAGATTTTCATTTGAACAGTTGGGACCATGTGTTGCAGGATAAATTCCAATAACTAAATGAACACTATAAAATGTTACCAGCTGTTTCCATAAAACAGTTTTACTAATTCATGTTTCCACTTGGAATGTGTTAGGATATATTTTCTTGGTCAAATTTTAATTGGAAATCTCCCTGCCTGAGCCAAGAATTATCTTCTACATGCAAAGGGTAAGACAGAACAAAGAAAATAGCAGATCACTACAAGTTGATAGGTAGAAAAGAGGGTCATGTTCTAGGACCCCATTCCATGGCAGATTGTATGTTTATGTATGTCATTGTGGAGACACCTGCACGGTCCACTGTTGTCTTTTCCACATGAGAGAATTTTGATTCTGGAGTCCATGACTGGGGAAATACTAACAAAGGTGTTAGCTAAATTCAGAACTGTATAGTAGTTCCCAGAAAGATGCTAATTTCTCAAGCAAAGAAGTCATGTTCTGCACAGCAGCAGATATGGGAGTCACCACTAAATTCTCTGTAAGCCACTGTCATTCTCCATGACCCATATGACTTCTACATTGAATCCCCAGAATAGTCTTTCCTATTTCTTTGTGACACCTTGGCAATCTGTATTGTCTGATGACCACAGTCATCCATTGTGGAGAAAAGGTGACCACCTCCTGGTCTATAAATCCAGGTAAGACAGATTTAATACCTGTGACCATAGGCAAGATTCCCCCAGGGTGGTTTGGAGTTTATCTTTCCAAGTTGTCAATACCTAAAACATTGTCAGATACTGTGTAGTGACTTCTGTTCAATTTGCAAAGTAAGGGTATTTGGATATGTGTTTGCCAGGTTAAGCTTCTTGTAAACCTAAATAAGTGGGTGTTCAATTAAAATCAATGTGACATGCTTTAACATCACTAACTCCATTTTGAGCTTTCTCTTGTAAACAAGCTGTAACTGCAGGAAGTGGCCACCTGATCACCACCTTAACTATAGTGTGTCAATGTACAAATCAGACAATGGGCATCCCAGACTTTTCTTTGCATGGTGGACATTGGAAGCTATTGTGCTATATATAATATTATGTCTTGCAAGTTATCTTGAGTATTAACAGAATTCTCAGAGCAGCTAGATTTTCCATGAACTGTAGGAGACATATTCAAACCATGGAACCCAGAATATAATTTTACAAAATTTAGCAACACATAGTATTGTAGTACTTTTAAAATTAATACAGTTCATAAAATATTTTATTTAAATTTGCCTTTCCCTGTTAATTAGCATGGCTGAGCATTTAACTGTGCTTAATGTTTTGCATTTCTCTTTATGGGAATTGGCTTTTAGCCTTTATCTTCAAACTAAATTGTTGATTTTGAAAATCACTTGTTAGAGTTGTAGAAATGTTAGCATATTTTATTAATTACGTGCTCCCTTTGCAATGAATGCAAATGTTTCAAATATTTATTACTTAATGAAGTTTGGTTTTTAAATCATGATTTAAAATGCATTCTCAATTGCATTGTGCACAAATTTTCAGAGACCTGCAAATCCTGTATATTTTATTATTTATTTGTAACCTGAATGGGGTTTTAAATTTTTTTCTAGGCATCTAGAGTCAATTTAACATTTTCTATAGACTAAGATTAAATGTAGTTGGTCAGGGTGCTGGTTACTTTTACATTTACACACAACATATTTAAATTAGTAAATCACTTAGACTCTCTATGGAAGTTAAGACAACAAAAAACAGAACTATATTATATTTTTTCAAGATAAATACCTTTCTGTCCAAGCATGAGCTATTAAGAATTTCTTCCCCAGCTTTACCTTTGGCTTTGAAGTGTCAGATTTCCATTTATTCTTGGGTCTCAGACTCTTCAGTTTCATTGACCTAGCTGGCCTTAGGTCTACTCCATTGTCTTTAGAGATTTATAAAATTTTCTAATATATGAAAAATCCTACACCTAATTTGTTTTTAAAAATCTTCCTATTTACTCTCAAGTGTTCATTTTCCATATGAATCAAACAGTGAAATCATAAAAAAAGATTCTGTTAATACTATATTAAATTTATAGATTGTTTTAGAGAGAGATGAAATCTTCACAAAGAGTTATAAATATATTTTCATCCATACTTTTTCCAAATTTTTATAATACTGTTAAAAGAATTCCCCTTCCTGGTAGATAGAGTTTCATATCTTTTAAAAATAGGTCCTGCATATTTGAATATTTGTTTATAACCTGACAAGGGTTTTAAAAATACAGGCTAGAGCTGGGATCATGGCTCAGAGAGAAGTAGCGCGCTCACCTAGCACAGTTGGGACCCAGGTTCGATCCTCAGCACCACATTAAAAAATAAAAATAAAAAAGGCATTGTGTTGTGTCCATCTACACCTAGAAAATAAATATTTTTTAAGAAATACAGGCTAAAATTAAATGTTGTTGGTCAGCTTGCTAAATTTCTTACTTTTCCAAATAGCTTTGTTTCTTTTGATGTGTAAGGATCGACCTAAATAGTAATCAGAGAGAGAATCTCCAAGAATAATGCTGTTTATTGGGGAACAACAGAGCATCGCCATGGGAATATGAATCCCACAGTCAACTATGGACCTCTTCAGGGAGATTACAAAGGCAAGTTCTCAAAGGCAAAAAGGGAGAAATGTGTTAAAAAGGTACTTATAGACACAGTCCCTTGGTTTAGAAGACCAGGCTGAGGTTGGCATCAGCTCACAGAAGGATGAGCCTTGCTGGGCAAATGTTCTGGGGAAAGCATCTTGTCTGCACTAGATCAGTCTTAAAGAATGTAAAATTTAAACTTTGTTACAGAAAACACTAGATAAATGACGCCTTGCAAAACATGGAGATTTTTGGAAGACATAATCTCTTGTGAGCCTTTTAGAAGGTCCTTGAAAAAGTACTTATCTTAGAGAAGAAGGCAAGAGTCATCTCTCTTCCTTGTTTTCCTATTTCAATTTTGTCTGGGTCTGATAAGAATGGTTTTGTCTGTGTATCAGCAACATTCACAAAGAATACAACCACATATGTGAGTAACAGTGGCTCTTTTCTGTCTTCTTTTTCTGTTTAGAATAATGTAGATGGTCTACCTGATTTCCTAGGCACTGAAATGCATAATGTCACATTGATGGTGAAATGAACATTCCTATTTTTTTTCAAATTTAATGGAAATGGTGCTGATGATTCATTATTAAACATGATGTCAAGTAGATAGAAGATTGCCTATGTCTACTAGAGACACATGCAATCTGAAATATTGACTTTATGTCCCTTTTAGTGAGTGGGAAATCAACCATACCCAGTATTTTCTTCACCTGAATCTGCTTTGGTGGCTCCAACTTTGATTATGCGATATAAAATTAAAAACTATTGCTGAACAATAGAGTCCAGGAAGTGGGTCTGGGGAGGAAGAGTGGGAAGGGGGAAGTACTGGGGAGTGAAATTGACCAAATCATATTATTGTACTATGTGTATGTATAAATATATACCAAGGAATCCCACTATTTTGTATAAAGGTAATGCACCAATAAAAAATAATTAAAACACCGAAAAGCACAAACAATACAGAATCTTAATAAAGTATGTGTGGTGGGGGCAGAGTACAGATTACACAAGAATGGAAGTCCAGAAATATAAATTATTTATTTTGTAGAAAGAATGGAAACACAACTCCAAATAAATTACATCTTCCAGCCTTGTCTGAATGGCAGTGTGACAGGGTCTCTCCCTTATCCTCCTTCCTGGCAGCCACATCAAGAAGTGACTCTAAACCCTTTTACTAGCGAGTGGCTGGCCCGAGTGGGATGGAGGTAGGGGGATTGCAGCCAGGCATCACCTCTGAGAGCCACCCGAAGACCCCGCACGCGGGACCTGTCGCACACCAAAGAGAGGCCAGGTGGAGTGCCGCGACCCCTGGAGAGCGAGTGTCCCTCGGGTGGAGTGAGTCCCTTCAACAGATAGCCTCCACCAGGGCGGCTGCCCCACGCGGAGATCCAGGCATGAGGACCTCCGGGGGCGCTCGGGCACCACCGCCCCAGGGTTGTATGTCACTGTCATTCAGCCTGCGGTGTCTGCACCACAGAAACCACACTTGGCACCCACCTGCTGGTGCAGTGGCTGAACATCTGCCAAACCGCAGCCGGGACTCAGCGCCGCCGGCCCCGCAAAGCCCTGCAGCCTGACTCTGTCCCCGCGTCACCTCTGCTCTGGCTCCAGCGTCCCTGTCCCCACTCACCGCCCGCTCGCAGACCGCTAGGCACCGCGAGGTCGCGGGCCATCTGATCGGCCCTGCAAGGAGAAGGAAAGACCAGGAGGCAGAGAAGGGAGGCTGAAGGGGATGATTTGGGAATAAAATCGATTAAGAACCCAGGGGCCGCCAGGGTCGCCGAGATGCTCAGGTGCGCGGCCCAGGATAGGAGCCGGCCCCGGGGTGCTTCCCCTCGGAGAAGGGGTTCTCTGCAGTGGGCTCCAACTCGGGTACCAGGCGGATGGGAAATGAAGAAGGAAGCAAGTTGTCCTGCTTCAGGGCGGGGACCTGCCCCGCTGCAGCCCTGCGGTGTCGCTTCCTGCGATTCCCAGGGGGAAGAATCCAGCGACTCAAGAGTTTCAGGCAAAAGTTTACTAGAGAGGGGAGGTGACAGGGCGAGGCAACTCCAAGTACTTCCGAGAAGCGGAGGGTATGGTGCTCACAGAGTCAGATTTTTCGAGAAAATTAGTCCTCCTGGGTTTTGCTGCAATTCCCTGTGTTCTTAACCTGCTCATGTTCTTTGAACGGCCATCAAGTTTTCTTTCTGAGGTCTTGATATTCGGCCACCAGGGCGACTGGGGGTTGTGACACAGTTTTGGTGAAAAGGGAGGGTTCTGGAGACATAGTTGCAAGATATAATGAAGACATGGTCCAGAAAAGGTAATTTTTCTTAAGAGGATGTAATTAATTATAGCTAGTGGAGGCTTGGACACACCAGGACAGCTTCTTCTAGGTCCCTGCCTGTGGTGGGGGTCCAACATGGCATTAATTTGTGAATGTAGGCCAACGAATGCTTTAGAAACATTAGCGAAGTTGTTAGAAATATATAATATTTAATTGTTATAATGGCAAAAGTGCCCCACCCTTGGCTACAGTTAAAATATCTAGTGCCATTTGATTTTCATAAAATAGGCTTTTTTTTCCCCATTAGCATTTCTTCTGGGTTTATTAGAGGGATCCATTTATCTGCACAATTTCGGGCTTTCTCAGTTATATTAGTTAGGGCTTTCAAATACCACATTATGTCTTTTAGACCAATCTGAGAGATGATTATTGGGGCCAGATTATCCCACAAGTGAAAAACAGATAAAGTCCGCCAATGTAGGAGGTTAGGAAGGTTTGTAGGTCTATGAGTCCAGGCTCACATTGACTCAGGACAAACCAGAGACTCCAGCAAAGTCCTCTGTGATAAGTACTTCTGTATAAGAACACTTTCTTTATAGCCACCTGGCTTTATTTCATTTCCTTTTGGCGGGGCTGACACAAATGAACGTCTCAACTTACAGTAAAACAGCCATTTTCCTTATGTTCATGTATGGCTGTTCTTCGAGCATACTTTCTTGCCAAGTGTGTAAGACCAAGTTGGTCAAAAATTAACCATTTCCTATGTACTGTTAAGGTCAGCTGAGATTCCTCAGGGTCTCTCTTGAGAACTTGTGAGCAGCCTCTTAGCTTCTTTAACTTTCTTCTACCAGTTGTGCCATCTGCCAGGATGAGTCGTGGTCTTGCTAACCACATGTGGCTTGTCTTAGAGGCAGCAGGGACATTGCCATCTCCAATGACCCTCCTCTTTGTAGAATGTGCATTGGTTGGCTTCCTGTTCTCTAGGATCTTCATGATCCTCATGGTCAGGAGGTCGGGTGACTCACTAGAGTCCCATGCCCCTCAGAAGGGCCCTGACATCATTCCCTGGGCCTTGGCTGACCTCAGAGGGCAAGGGCTAAAATGTTGGCTGCTTTTTTCTTAGATCTTTATTTTCTTGGCTTTGTTCTCCAAGTTTTGATTTTAAATATCTAGCAGGCTAGTTTCATCAGCCATAAAGTGGTATTAATGGGTTTTAATTTTAATTTTTATAATATTGCTGTGTATGTCAACCCTTCCATTTAATTGGGGGTCAGTATTAGTACTGGGAGTCATATCCTGTCTGTCCTAGGGATAATGGCTAATTACCTCAGATTGTTCTGTTAGAAGTAGTTACTTTCAACAAACACAGGCAACAGTAGTAAAGTTTTACAAGGGAAGGAAATTCAAAATGAAATTAACAAGAGCAAAAACATTTGGTTCATATAATAACTTTGAACCAAGAAACACAACTCTTATAACACTTATGAGTTTTTGATATCTACTTTGCCTCTAAAAAGTCCCATAAGTTAAGCAAGTCAATCACAAATTTTACTCTTTTGCAACTCTTAAATTGCAACCTTTAAATATATTTGATTATTTACCCAAAACTAAATAAAGTTTTTATCTTTTTATTTTGAGGTCACAATAAACTTTCTTTTGAACATAAGTTGAAATGACCTTAATTTTACCCTACTTTGAAGCCATCCTAAGATAAAGTAGAATGAGAGGAGGAGCCTTATCTCAAGTGAGTCTTGCCTCTTAACACACCATTGTTATAGTGTTTTATTTCTTAAGCTGACTTTTGCCTTTAATATATATATATATATATATATAATTCTACAAACTTTTCATCTTTTGTTTCCTGAATGTTTTTGACAGTTTTTTTTTTCTGGCTGTGATAAAAACAGCTAAAAAAATTGTTCTGATAAGAACAATTAGAAGAGGAAAAGTTCATTTTCGGGCTCATAATTTCAGAGGTTTCCATCCATAGACAGCCGACTCCATTCCTTGGAGCTCCAGGTAAGACTGGACATCATGATGGAAGAGTGTGGCTGAGAAAAGCAGCTGGGGACATGGCACCAGAAACCAGAGAAGGAGACAGCTTCCCTCAGGAACAAACTATATCCCCCAAGAGCATGCTCCCATTGACTTACCTGTTTGGTAGCAGTTAGTGATGAACCGTAAAATGCATAGCAAGGTCACAGGTTTACTTGGAGTTACTCTTAACATTTTTTTTTAAGTTACTGCCAAAGAATATGAGTAAATAATTTTAGCAGCTAACCTATGGAAAAACATTAGTACATAAACCTTGAGGATAAACAATTGAAAATAGAAGAGATAATGAGGGGAATACCTCAAGAAAGAAGAACTTAGGGGGTCAAAATAAAACAGGAAATTAAGATTGAGGACACCTGTTG